>NC_092802.1:37675941-37975941 GCF_918797505.1 Bemisia tabaci | reverse complement strand
AAGGAACTCTCTGCGAGGTTTGCAGTGTCGTCGTGTATAAACCTGCGAAAACAAAAAATACTCCAGTCCGTTTGAGTGTACAACGTATGCGGCTTAAATTTCTGCTGTTCCCACATTTTCCACGCGGCGTTGAATGCACACGATCCTTGAAGGTTTCTACAGTTTCGCGTCATTTCGCAACGGAGCTGTGAGGGGACTCTTTGTTCTCCTCGGTGATCGGGGAAACCGCTCATACCCGTGATTAGCGCGTCGAGTGCTTCGCTAATGCGCTATCACAGGAATGCGCCGATCACCGTGTGTACCACTGTCAGGGTTGGGCTGTGTTTGAAGTTCCGACTCCGAGACAGGAATGGAGAAATGTTCAGGCGAATGGAGAATTTTAAAATTTGGCGAATTTCTTCGTTATTAAGATGAAATTGAGCACTAGAATATCCTTGGACTCTGAATGGAGATGTTGCATGTGTGAGAAATTTGCGATTTGACAATTAATTTTTGTGCAAAAGTTTGCGAGAAACACGATGGTGCCACTGGTTTTCTCTGAAATCAACTCCCAAGCTCAAAAAAAGCTCTCAAGTTGAGGCCAAAATGGAGGGATATCCCACGCCATTCTGAGAGTCCACCTCTCCACCAGGACAAACTCTCCATGCAAAGATAGGGAGCAAATACATTGACACGGATGCCACTTTATTAGGGGACTCTAAACTGAAAACATGGCAACCCTGCTAATGTATTTACTCCCTATCTTTGCGTGGAGAGTTTGTATCTTGGTGTAGAGGTGGACTCTCAGGATAGCGTGGGATATCCCCTCCATTTTCGCCTCAACTTGAGAGCTTTTTTGAGCTTGGGAGTTGATTTCAGAGAAAACCAGTGGCACCATCGTGTTTTTCGCCAACTTTTACATGAGAATCAACAGTCAAATCGCAAATTCCTCACACATGCAACATCTCCATTGATAGAGAGTGAATATTTATATGAAAATCCGCGGAGGAGTGTATGACAACCGTGCAGTCACTAAGTGGGATGGCAACAATAGTGGCGATTATGGTAATAGCAGGTCTATCAATTATCGTTGTTGATTACTAATGGTGGAAATAACCAGGGATCCGAGATCTTGACGTAATCCGCTCCTCTCGTGTAATTGCTACTCCGCGGAAAAAACTCCCAATCCTCCGTAGTTTCGCAAAATCGTGGAATTTTTCGGGTTACTCATGAAAAGATGCAATTTTCTTCGTTTCGAAGTATACGCAAATTGAAATACTAGTAATTCTTCCACTGGTAAACTTTCTTTAAAATACTACACTGGAAAAAAAACACATTGGATCTGGAGTCCAGACTCTCAAAAACATCGACAAGAAAAAGTACTCTAGATTCAATCAGAATCTAGCTTAAATCAAGAACCAAGCCTCTTAATTTAAGCGGATTTCGTTTTGATTCAAGCAAAAATCCGATTGAGTCAAGAGTATTTTTTCCTGTTAATGTTTTCAAGAGTCTGGAATCTAGATCCAATGTGTTTTTTTCCAGTTTACCGTAATACTGCCGGGCTAAGGAAAAACGTCGTACGAACATTCGAGAGTTTCCGAATTTCCCTCGGTAAAACATGTATTTTCGACGACATTCATGCGTATTTGGACTGCATTTTGCAATTTGGAACTATAAATTCTGGTCCAGTTTAAAAACGCAAGTGCCATTAGTTTCCCGAAGCACATAGGTGTTTTTTCAGATGAGCCAGAATTTATAGTTCCAAATTGCAAAATGCAGTCCATTTTTCCTTGAAATTATCAGATATTGTAGATGATGCGTACAAAATTGTATGAAAATTTTTGGGGGGGAATAATTCACGATTATCGAAGGAAACTTGGCAGCGTTTAGAGGCTCATACGACGGTCTTCCTTAGCACGGTAGAATAATAGGACGTATTTCTATCAAACGGACCTGAGCGTCATAGGGTGAGGAAGGTAGAGGGGGGCTTGGATTGGCGGCGGAATCGGACGTCGGTATATTCGTCCTATACTCGCAATGCTTTTTCATGGCGCTTAGGTCCGTTTGATAGAACGCGCTATCCGGGATTCTGAATTCCCCAAAAGTAACCCAAATTGGCGCCTAGTTCCGTTTGATAGAAATACGTCCAATAGGTCCCTATCTTGCACCATAAAGGTCGCTATTTTGCAGATCGGTTAAACTCTGGTCAGAGGGACCTGCGGGCTGATTGTTGAAATTGATAGAAAAAGCTATGGACCAAGAAGACAAACGGAAAATTGAGCGATCGATGGTTAGAAAAGTTTGTTGTAACAGACTAAGGTAGAAAATGATAGACTAACTGGGCGTATTTCTGTCAAACGGAACTATGTGCATTATGACGTGAGCCGTGTTAAGCATATATTCTTACGGATCCCAGGGCTCATGTCTTAATGCACAAAGTTCCGTTTGACAGAAATACGTCCAACTAAATGGTCTCTCGTGGGTTGTATTTACTATTCTTGTTTTTCCATGATTCCGATTTTGATCCCTAGCATCCCTGATCCACCTGACAGTCGCAATTCTCCGCCTGTTGTTGCGCGACATCATACGTCACTGCGACGGGGCTTCAATTAAAACAAATTCATCGAGGCCGGCTCAGACGGGACTGGCAGGCAACCGCGATGGGCTGCCGCTGCGATGATTAAATTGTTTTTCGCCGATGCACACTGCGCATAAATTTTGTTTTCAATTCGCTCGGTCACTGCGCAGGCGCTGCACATGCCCATGCGTCGCGACGCGAGCTTGGCGTCGGCGGTAAACAAAACTGACCCCGAGGGATACCGCACCGGTGGAGAAGGAAGGTACCACAGCCATGGTAACCTTGCGGTGTCAACGCGGGGCACAGTTGCTGTTAGCTTGCCAGTGGCGCTAACAATAAGTCTTTTGTACTGGTGGAGGATAAATGAACGTAATGGAGAAATTGCATGCAAATTTTGTATTGCTTCATCTGAAAGTGCTAATAGAGCCGATTTCGCGGTATTTTTTCAAATTTTTTTCTGATATGGGGGATAGTATAAAATAGATTTAAAAGTGAGAAAATACACCGCCTAGTGACGTGATCTGGCGGCATTTACCATTTTCACACACGTATTTTAGGAGATTAGATCATATTGTCATATCTTCTCCAATAATTGTTTATTTCATGAACCAAGGGTATCCTCGTGTTCAGTTCACTCTGTAGTTTCCACTTAAACACGAAATTCATTAAATTTCAGACACCTGCAAATTCTCTATTATGCTAAAAGGAAGTATGTGTAAGTAGAAAGATGGGGTGTGCTCGTGCAAACTGCATTAGAAACAATGTAAGAGTGTATATAGTTCCTTTTGAGAAAATGGAAAAGCGGGATTTTCAATTAAATTAAAAGGAATTGAGCGCTAACTCGTGAGCCGTGGGCATGTGACAAGAGCGTTGTGGACAGGGCTCATGAGTTAAAGAGTCCCGCCACCCATCTCCCCGTCGTACCCGGGCTCGATCGTTGCCGCTGACGTCACAGGCGCTTTTAAAGGCCCATTCATTCTTATGACCTTCAACAACGAGCATACCCCATCTTTCCACTTGCACATAGTTCTTTTTAGCATAAATACGTCCAAATATACAAATAGAAACTGAAGTTACTGATAATCCCGAATCGCGAGGCGAATTGCGATGGCTACTAGGTCAATTCCAAAATTTTAGGGCCTGCCTGTGGTCTACCTGTGTTCGGAGAAGACCGCAGGAAACCGAAAGTACTACTTTTTCACGTCTCAACACTGAATTGGGCTGCATTTTGCAATTTGGGACTATAAATTCTGACTCTTCTAGAAAAACACTTACGTGCATAAGGAAACTAATGACACATACGTTGTTTTTAAACCGGGCTAGAATCTATAGGTCCAAATTGCAAAATGTAGTCCAATTAATACTCCGGCCGAGGAGGCCGTATTTACGGGCTATCTATACTATAAGCTCCAAGACCTCCTAATTTTGCGAAACTGGTAACGCTTAGTTCCAGCGTTCTACCGGGCCGATTTTCATGATTTTTGCGGCTATCGACGGGCAATTGCCTCTAGATAAGCCAACTCTTTTCAGATTTTCAAAATATGGCCCAGGTTTTTTTATATTACGTGGTAAAGTTGCGAATTCTCCCATTTAAACAATGTAAATTTATACTTTTTGTCATAGTTCGTTTGAGCGTTCTACCGGGCCGATTTCCATGATTTTTGCGTAAATCGACAGGTAATTGGCCCTAGATGAGCCCGCTGTAATCAGATTTTGGAAAAAGGATCCAGGTTTTTTTAAAAACACGTTATAAAAGTGAGTGAGTTTACAGAATGCTCCGGTACTGCTACCGCTATGCGCGGGAGGATGCGCAGTGGTCAAGGAGGTTGCGCAGTAGCTGTGTAGCCTGCGCATCAGCTCTACACTTATCTACACAAGATTCGTATCCAGAACCTCACGTCGAGCGGTGGCCGAGTCGTCTAAGACGTCGAGTGCGTCCACTTTGATCTCGGTGTGGGTTCGATCCCCGACTCATGGATTCATAATTAATGTCTGCCTATCGTTGCTAATCGTTTTACTGCAATATTTCATCAAGCAGTCATTCCAAAACGCGTCCTTTTAATTTTAAAGTAATTTCAAGTAAAGTTTAAAATTAAAGTATACCTCATATTGTAATTTTTTAGGGGAAAAATAAAACTAACACTGATAGGGGTAAAAATAGGGCCGCGAAGCGGCCCATTGATGGCGCGGAGCGCCTTCAGGGGGTTGGGCCGCGTAGCGGCCAGGGGGCGTAGCCCTCTAGTATAGATATACCGTCCGCGTTCCGGGCTCAGAGGCCGAAGGTTCCGGGCACAGCACCCGGCGCAATCAAAGCTACGGCTTCAGCACCCGTAAGTTTCGGCCTCTGTGCCAGAAAAGGAGGTATGACTATATAGCCCGTAACTTTGTTTTTCAGTGAACCTTTGAAAATCTCTTTCTCGCGAAAAAGGTTACTCGGCTCACCTCTTCTAAGTGAACGAAATGAACGTTCGACTCAAAAATGTTGAGAGGGAAATAACTGTGAATGACTTGACTCACCACTGTTTCTTTATCGTTTTAGCGGGATAAAATTTGTAAATGACATTGTCTCCTTACCTGAAACAGAGAATAGACAAAAAACAATTAGTATATTTGCATGAGGAAAAAGGGAAGAAATGAACCAGGAAATCTTCTAAAGAATACGATGGTTACAAAATGAACAATTTTGTTTTTCTCCTGGTTTTTGCTTGCAATCTTGGCCGCAACGAAACAGATATTTTCCGATGCCATGTAGGTTTTTTCGGCGATGCGCATTAAAAATGGACCTCAAAATTCGCCCCTCATGGAAACTCAAGTTCCGTAAGTTTGAGTACACTGAAAAAAGAACTCCGACCGTGGGAGCCGCAATTACGGGCTATATAGACATACCGTCCGTTCCGGGCTCAAAGGCCGAAAATTCCGGCTACTGGAGCCGTAGCTTCGGCCTCTGGACCCGGAGCAATCGAAGCTACGCCTACATGCAGAAGGAATTTTCGGCCTCTGAGCCCGGAACGGACGGTATGTCTATATAGCCCGTAATTGCGGCTCCCGCACGGCCCGAGTTTTTTTTTCAGTGTATCATTCAAACAAATGCGGGAAAATTCCTGAAACTAATTTCACTCTCTACTTTTCAAAAAGTGGACAAGTAAAAATTACTAAACAAGCTGATTCTTCTTCAAGTTTTATTGGTTGCGATACATTCGAGTTCTGCAACTTAATAATTGTTCATTCATATTAGCATCCTGAAAACCGGCGGAACTAGCTAATCAGAGAATTCATACGTGGTTTCAGACAGGTCGGGTCATTTGCAACGGAAACAAGGCGGACAAGAAAACTTGGAGCCTGGCCAACAAGAGGCACAATTACTCATCGATGCGCCATTCTCTGCGCTCATTTCATGATGTGAGAAAAAACATTTGACACCGTGATAGGATATTCATAAACAGGAGCGACATTCATATTCTGCTGATGATTAACTTACGATCAGCACATTCAAAATATTAATTCCAAAAGCGTTTTCAAAAACGCAATAGTGTATTACCTTCGGAAAATACACTAAAATGTCATTCGTGAGGTGGATAATGGCGACTCAGGTGCAATAACATAAAATTTAAAAACGGTAGGGGCTTAAAATTCCCGCATTTAAAAACAAAATGGTCTCTCAGCGGTGGAAGAAGAGATTCTCGGTTTCTGGAACAGTTTCTTTAATTTTCCCTAAAAGCTTTCATTCCCTAATGAATTCTGGTTATTCCAGGTCTTATACACCATGCTTTCTGACACATTTTGGTGAAATTCCCTGACAATTGAAGATGTGACGGACTGACGGATGGTTAAGAAGACATAATTGAAAATAGTTTTCAGGCAAAATTAGTTGTTCAAAACCTCAAACCTACTCTAGAAAGCAAATGAAGGTGATCTAAAAAATTTTCCCTGATATTTTCGTCATTTTCGTCATTATCCCTGATATTTCCTGGTTTTCCCTGACTGAGGCAACCCTGATTCAGAGCATTCCGCATTTCAGTTCATCCGCAACAATTCATCAGTCCCCGATGAGTTTTTTTTCGGCGGACATAAGGTCTGGATACACGATCAAATTCCGAACCACTTCTGATCAAAGTAGACCGGTTGATGGCTGATGGTCACCATGCAACAGTCCTTTTTGATCAAAATTGGATGGGCCGTCAAATTTGAGCAGAAAGAGTGGCAACATTCATCCTTTCCTGCCACAGGTAACATTTCCGCTAAGTTTCCATTTTAAAATTAAGCAAATTAATGATTTTAAGACTGATGATTCCCGACACTTTGATGGTAATTGGTTCGGTAATTCGATCGTGTATCGAGCACGAGACCTATATTCGCAAGCGTCTATCGGCGCTGTCTCAACCGGTTGGAAGGCTGTCGGTTGAGTGAACTGGGGTTTGCGGCCATTGTTACCGGAGCGACTTCCCTGCCGCGGACGTCTACGACGTCGGGACGTCCTTGATGAGCAATTTTTTCAGCAACGGCGTTGCGTCGCCACCGACCCGACTGTTTGCGATTTCACTTCTGGCGCAGCGCGACCCGCGACGCCCGCGTCAGCGTCACCGCCGCACTCGCCGTCGCACAGTGGATCGAGTCAACGGGAGACGTCGGACAAAATTTGGGAACTTTAAACGCTTATAACTCCGTTTATACACTACTTTGAGGTTCTAAAAGTGGTTTCATTGGTTTCCTCGTGAACTTTTCTTCTGAAAGCACCCCTTAAAATTTAAAATGAGACGATTTAAACATCGAAATTTGCAGTTGTAGTAAAAAAATCATGTTCGACCTCTCCCATTGTCTCGACGCTGATAATCACTGTGCTGATAATCGAAATTATCAGCCGGCGGGCTGATAAATGAAATTGGCTGAAATCCGTCGAAATGGAGAATTTGCATGCACATTTTTTATTGCTTCATCTGAAAGTGCTTAAAGAGTCGATTTCACAGTATTTTTCTTTATTTTTTTCTGATATGGGAAATAGTATAAAAATAGATTTAAAAGTGAGAAAATACACCGCCTAATGAAGTCATCTGGCGGCATTTCCCATTTAAACACACGTATTTTAGCAGATTAGATCATTATAATATATAAAAACGCTTATAACTCCGTTTATACAATACTTTGAGGTTCTAAAGGTGGTTTCCATTGGTTTCCTCGTGACATTTTCTTCTAAAAGCACCCCTTAAAATTTAAAATGAGACGATTTAAACATCAAAATTTGCAGTTGTAGTACAAAATTTCATGTCCGACCTCTCTTATTGACTCGATCCACTGTGCGTCATGTCAGCGTGCCAAGTGTTTGTTTACACAACTTCCCCGCAGCCACCGCGCAGTGTGGAGCGGAGGTGTGCGAGAGTGTTGTGTATTTACACCGTGTCGCACCCCCCCCCCCCCCCCCCCCGCGACCAACTCTGCGCTGCCGTCTGGTGTATTTCTCTGCAATTCATGGTGCAACAGATAGTTGCGATTATTGAAACTTGGCAACATCGTTTTTCCTCCATTTATACCTACAGTCCCTTTGTACTGAGAGTTAAGACAATGTGAATCCATTTCTGATTGGTTCCCGTATTTTGGACCTCCGCAGTGTCACAAACGGGAATAAAGATTGCATTTTCACCGATTGGACTGCATTTTGCAATTTGGAACTATAAATTCTGGCTCATCTGGAAAAACACTTGCGTGCATAGGGAAACTAATGGCACATACGTTGTTTTTACACCGGGCTAGATTTATAGTTCCAAATTGCAAAATGTAGTCCAAGTCATCTGACTGATCTTGACGATGCAAGGAATTCCGCGCGCTGCTTTTTCAAGAAACAATTGGACTACATTTTACAATTTGGAACTATAAATTCTAGTCTGGTTTAAAAACAACGTATGTGCCACTAGTTTCCCTATGCCACATAAGTGTTTTCCCAGAAGAGCCAGAATTTATAGTACTGCATTGCAAAATGCAATCCAATTAAAAGTACTTTGACTAATCCAAAGTGAAATCAGAGTTAAAACTTGTAGAATAACGGGGTTTGGCCACCTCGCCGGTTCAGTCAACCCGGATTAAGCCCCTGATTCACATTCGCGTAAGAATCACGTAACATAGCAACGAGCGTGGCTATTTTCTAATGAGCCACAATCAGTCACGAGGCGTGAATGATCGATTTTCGATATATCACCCTTTGAAACAATGCTAAAGAATCGATTATTAAGGTGTTCGTTACGAACACCCAGTTGATCGATCTTTTTCCCCGGGTTTAGATGGCAGATCAATCGATGTCTACCTAAACAGGCTGGCCAAAAATCAGTGCTTTTTCAGGACATTCCCAAAAAATTCAGTACCTCCTCAATAGAAAAATTCAGAACTTTTTCAGTACCTCCATTTGGCGAAATTCGAAACATTTGAATTTCTCGCTCAAATTACGACAAAAAAGCAAAAAAAAAACCAAAAAAAAAACGGATGGTCACCCGTTTCTCTTGAAATGGCCAAAAATTGTTATTTCCAATCAAACACTTCGATTCTTCCCTTTTCCCGTCGCTGTTTCGAGCACTTCCGATTGCAATTTCGAAATTTCCTTTTGCGTGCAGATGCGATGCTTCTATCCATAAGTGTTACTAAACCGTAAAAAAGTGAAAATCGAAAAAAACCCGAGTTGGTGTGTTTTCATTTCACTAATTCATTTGAGGCTTCGAGTGGCATGTGTTCAAACAAAGCGGGATGCGACTCGATAGGCATCGCTTGTCGGCTACTAATGCATGCAGTTCAAGCGGTCGAATTACGGCCTCTGAATCCGATGCAGGTGGACTAAACTTGCATAATTTTAACGAGTCGCGTCATCGCGCACTATTTCTCAGCTCAATTCGAGGCGACTCGTCCGGCTTTTATACTCTACTTTTATCGTGCGGTGATAGTATGATGAGTAAATTATTCCCAAGTCGTCCCGAGAGCCAGACGATATTAGTGACAAACTCGTGATACAATTTTTGACCACTTAAAACAATAGCCGACGTCCAATGCAAACTGCCTGAGCTAAACAGTTTTGTACTGATACTCGTTAGAGTTGAAAAAAAATGTATTTTTGACTCTAATTATAATTTTTGGAACTTGTTGGCTTTGATTTCCCCGCGAAATGGTGTGGACCCATCATTTCTCCACCTTGTTAAACATACAGTATTCGGGACATTTCTTAGTGTGTTTTTTCTTTTTTTTCTCATTTAAAACGATAGCCACGTACTGACAAAGAAAATGGTCCTTTGCCACTTTGTAGCGTGTGACATTACATGGCAGAAAACCATTTTCTATATCAGATTAAATTTGTCAAATTGTTTTACGATTTTGTTATTAAATATTGTCTGGCTCTCGGACAAAAGAGTGCGTTTTAAAATTTGCAAATGAAAAGGGTTAATAAGCAGTCTAAAAATTGTCTACGGAGGAAAAAATCAAGTGTGAAGAGTGGTCAAGTGCTTTGAAAGCGAAACAAAGTGAGTAGGGTTGACTAAGACAAAGAAAGATGGTTATTAAATATCGTCTGGCTCTCGGACTAAAGAGTGCGTTTTAAAATTCTCATATGAAAAGGATTCACGGTCTGAAAATTGTCTACGGAAGAAAAAATCAAGTGTGAAGGGTGCTTAAGTGCTCTGAAATCGAAAAAAAGTAAGTGGGGTTGACCAAGACGAAAAAATTTAAATAAAAATAAAGGAATGGCTAAGAAAGGGATTTATCGACCAAGGTCACCAACCCAGACACCAGTGGACTCTGTGCTAGAGGCATGACAAAGTTTATTTTCCTTAGAAGTGAAAATCACTTTCACTGTTAGTAGTATACAATATATTGGACACTTTCCTTGTTTAAAAAAATCCGTTATGAGAAATTTCAAGACTAATGAAAAATCGGTCGTTCTCTGCGTGAATATGCGATTTTTTAACCCATGCGCTCAAGTTTCCATTACTTCGCTAAATTGTTTTCCTTCTTTGCCTCCGTTTTTTTCCACAACCAGATGGGCTAAAATAAATTACCACCACACGAGGTTTATCTCTAGAAAATTTGAATTGATATTCATCCAACAGTTCTATAGATTCCACACGCCCAGACTTATTCTGAGCGTATTTGATAAGATTTCCACTCGAATGCGGAATTAATTTGCGACAATTAAGAACATTAATTCTCCGAATTGTTTGCCTTTAAGTAATTCTAGTCAAAATTTGATTGCATTTTGCAAAAAAGAACCAAGATCATTGCAGTGGTTTCAAAATCGTGCAACTTCATTTTTTTTATAAAAAAAATACGAGATATATGTACAGTATTCAAAATCACACAATTATTCCCCTTTAAAATTAGCAATTTTTTGGTGGGATGCAAAAACTATTTGCCATTTGGGGGGTTTTCTAGAGAAGTATGAAGAAGCAACATTTTCACAACACTGTAATTGCGCTGGTTCTTTTTGTTTAATGCGATCTAATTAATATTGATCAGATGTTGGAGACCGATTTTTATATTGTATTTACTTCCAGATTTTTAGGGTTAAGATAATTCTGACGTTCCTCTGGCGCGCAGTGGATCGAGCCAATCAGAGAGGTCAGACATGACATTTTTGACCAAAACTGCAAATTTTGGGGTTTAATTCGTCACATTTTAAATTTTAAGGGGGTGCATGTAAAGGAAAATTTCACGCGGAAACCAATGGAACCACTTTTGAAACTCAAAGCTTTGATTTAAGGAGTTATCAGCTTCTAAAGTTTCAAACTTTTGTCCGACCTCTCCAATTAACGCGACCCACTATGTAGCGTGAGAGGGTACCTCGATTTCAGCATGAGCCCCGGGAAGCACGGATATATAGGTGAAACAGGGCTCACGTGAAAATTTAGATACGCTTTTGAGTCAGAGAGGCGACTAATTGTCACTATCATAAAATAGCAAAGGACTCATTGCGCCTGAATGACGATTTTTCTATTATTATTTTTATGCGCGTCATGATTACTCATAGGAATAACCCACCTCCGGCTGATGTAGCTTTATTGCTGTTCTTGAGATTGTAAACAACGCGGCGGGGACAAAACATTTGCAGCAGAAATAATTGTATGCAAATCCGCTGATATGAATACGAAAAATTCCAACGGTACCAAAGCCTTTGACAATCACGACCAAACGCTTCATTTATGAGCTTCCAAAGTTCAACCATTAAATCTTTCCATGAAAAAGCTGAGCTTTCGGAGGAATGACTGCATAACGATGGCCGAAGCGCGGAACCACGTAACTCCATTGCGGTTTTTCAAAATTTCCGGAATTTTATTTCGTCGAAAAGAGGCAAGCCAACTTAAAAGCTTGAAATGAATACAGAATATTCCGTTAACAGAAAAGAAAAATTAAGGTAGTTATCAAGAAATTACTGATTTTCCGAAGAAGAAATAAAGTATGACGGGAAAATATCATAAGGAAACTAATGTTACATACGTCGTTTCTAAACTGAACCAGATATTTCAATTCCTGATGGCAAAATGCAGTATAGTTGGTTGCTGCTAACCTGGCAGTTTGTGGATACTAGTAAAGAGTACCAATCCTATCGGTGCACATCATCAAATAGACTACATGTTGCGATAAGGAACTACTATTCTAACTCATCCATACAACTACCTATCTGTGTGAGGAAACATGGCACATACGTTGTTTTTAAATTGAAGCAGAAATATTAGTTCCATATTGCAGAGAATTTCAACTGGGGTTGGCTGCGTCAACGACATTAACTTTTTTCACCGTGTAAGGCTCTAAAATTCACCTGTTGCACCGACTTTACGATTCACATGTTGCACCTACTCGGTTTAAACTCTTCACAAAAAATGATCAGATTCGTAATCCTTGACAGTGACCTTGCGACGGGGAGGTAAAACAAAGTAAAATAACGGCTCATAAATATTCAGCGATCGAAAAAATCGGAACTCAGAATCAATCAATGACAATCAATTCAACTAGATAATGAATACTACCACGCTTAATTGTCTTTATATCTAGAGGAAATCAGTCTCTGTTCATAAACCTCGATGAGAAAGTCCTTTGTTGGTTTGAACGCGGAACCAAGAATCCACCGTTACAATGAGGATATGATTCAGTTTTACGGCATTGGATGTTTTCGCATTTGATGTTTATGCCATAATGCGCTCTGCATTCTTAAAACGGGAGTGTTTTATTCAGACAATTTTTCCGGCGACAAAACAACTGCCTTTCTTCAAACAAAATAAATGCGGGCGTCAGGTAAAAAAGCATGATGTTTACAATAAGTATTGACGCAATTTGAATAATGCAAGCAGTTTTTTTCAATTGACAAGACAGTTGTTTTTAAGAAAGAGAGGGAAAAAACTTCATTTGAATGACAAAAATACCTTCCGAGTAAGAAACACGATCGAAAGTTCAAAAATTAACTTCTGAACGGGAGGTTTATAAAACGGGTGCTTAAAAAGCTGAATGCTTGATATTCTTTACGTGAAAGTTCACTTCCTCAAGTCTTTGACTGTACTGAGCTTGCAGTTCCATTCATTTGAAACTTCTAAAAGAAAGTACGATGTCTTCAGTTTCTTACAGGCTTCCTAGCCAAGAACAAATGTAAACTCTATTCCATGCTCTCAGATTTTCTTGATAGTCTCTACAACGAGACGAATATGAAAACTTCGACCAAAGAATTTAGCTCAAGATTTCTAAGTATGGATTCAGGAACGATCGTAGACTCATCGACTCGAGACAATTTTTTAGTCGGTAATATTTTACAAAATGCTGGTCTTAGTTCATGCTTTTCAAATATTTCTCTGTTTTCGACGTTTCCAGAATCACTATCTCCATCATCTAGAAATGTCGCACAGGGGATCGAGTAAATTACAGAGGTCAGACATGAAATTTTCGACTAAAACTGCAAATTTTGAAGTTTAATTCGTCACATTTTAAATTTTAAGGGGTACTTCTGGAAGAATATTTTACGAGGAAACCAATGGAACCACTTTTAACACATCAAAGTTTCGATTTAACGAGCTAATGAGCTTTTAAAGTTTCCACATTTTGTCCAACGTCTCCCGTTTACTCGATCCACTAGGCGTCGACCCAGGGATCCTAACCATAAGCTGCGGTTGTTTAATTGCTCATACTCACTTTATTAGCGGCTCTGGTGGCTTCACTAGAGCCGCTCTTCCGGACCGTCCCAGCTGGGGTTAATCGAATGCAGCATGTTACATTGTAGAGACCCGCGCTTGGTTTATCAAAGTCCCTGCCTTTTCAGATCCGCTGCCTTTCCTGACTTTTCAGACCGCCGTTTAGTACTTCCCTGACTTTCCCCGACATTCCCGGTATTTCAGACCACTGAAAACTCTTGAACCAGCATTAAGTCCGAGAAAATACCCTGAACAAGCTGGTAATAGGGTTGCAGCAGAATTTAAAAAATGAATTTCCTTAACATTTCCCTGGCACATTTGGGGGAACCTCCCTGACACTTGAAATTATGTCAGATGGTTATAAAGGCATAATTTGAAACAGTTTATTGGCAAACTTGCTTCTCGAAACGTCAAGCTCATTTCAGAGAGCGAAAACACTGGAAAAAAAACACATTGAATCTAGAGTCCAGACTCTTGAAAACATTAACAAGAAAAAGGACTCTTCATTCAATCAGGTTTAAGCTTAAATCAAAAGGAAATCTGCTCAAATTAAGAGGCTTGGTTCTTGATTTAAGCTTAAATCTGATTGAATCAAGAGTATTTTTTCATGTCGATGTTTTTAAGAGTCTAAACTCTAGATCCAATGTGTTTTTTTTTTCCCCAGTGAAAGGTGACTTAAAAATTTTTCCCTGACACTTTGGTTATTTTCCCTGACATTTCCAGGTTTTCCCCTGACATTTCCCGGTTTTTCCCTGACATTTCCCGGTTTTTCCCTGACATTTCCCGTTTTTCCCTGACTTTCCCAGTATTCCCTGACTGTGGCAACCCTGTGATAAACAACGAAACACTCGACAAAACATGCATTTACCTAGTGAACAGCGATGACGTGGAGCCGGAATAAGTCCTGAAACACCACAGCTCGAAAAATCACACAGAAAATCCGACACTCGGTCGAGAAAAAAAAGCACTCCGTAACGACGACCGGACACGAAAACGGGCTAGAAACCTCGCGAAATCCTGGCAGGACTATACGAACGAGCCAAAAACCCGAAACTGCACTTCGGGTGCTTCGGAATCCGGAATTCGGGCTTCGGAGCGAAGAAAAACACTTGAGAAAACACTCGGGGAGCGACTGCACGGGGACAATCCGCTCGGGACGGGGACGGCTGCGCGACTGGCGGGCGTCGCGGCGGGTCGTCGCGACGCGCGCTCCGTGAAGCAACCGCGGATCCTCGCGCAATTCGGGGGGGGGGGGGGCGTCGTTGCCGTCCTATTGTTTACTTCGGGAAATTCGGTCACGGGGGATCCGACGAAAGAGGGAATACGGCGAGCCGCGAGCGCTCCTGTCCTCAGGGTTGCCACAGAATATAGAGAATCAAATTCCCTGACATTTCCCTGATTTCCCTGACACATTTTGGTGAAATTCCCTGATAATTGAGATGTTGCATGTGCGAGGAATTTGCGAATTGACCGTTGATTCTTATGTAAAAGTTGGCGAGAAACACGATGGTGCCACTGGTTTTCTCTGAAATCAACTCCCAAGCTCAAAAAAAGCTCTCAAGTTGAGGCCAAAATGGAGGGGATATCCCACGCTATCCTGAGAGTCCACCTCTACATCAAAACAAACTCCTCCATGCATAGATAGGGAGCAAATACATTGACAGAGCTGCCACTTTATTTGGGGACTCCAAAACTGAAAACACGGCAACCCTGCAAATGTATTTGCTCCCTATCTTTGCATGGAGAGTTTGTCTTGATGTAGAGGTGGACTCTCAAGATAGCGTGGGATATCCCCTCCATTTTGGCCTCACTTTAAGAGCTTTTTTTGAGCTTGGGAGTTGATTTCAGAGAAAACCAGTGGCACCATCGTGTTTTTCGCGAACTTTTACGTAAGAATCAATGGTCAAATCGCAAATCCCTCACACATGCAACATCTCCATTGAAGATGTGACGGATGGTTAAGAAGGCATAATTGAAAATAGTTTTCAGGCAAAATCTGTTATTCGAAACCTCAAACCCATTCTAGAGAGCAAATGAAGGTGATTTAACAATTTTTCCCTGAAATTTCCCGGTTTGCCCTGGCTTCTTAAAATTCCATGACATTTCCCGGTTTGCCCTGGCTTCTTAAAATTCCATGACATTTCCCGGTTTTCCCTGACTGCGGCAACCCTGGATATATAATGGCACTCCATTCTGGTCAAAATTTGACGGCTGGTCCGTTGCTTGTCCAATTGTGATGAAAGAGGACTGTTGCATGGTGACCATCAGTCATCAACTGGTCTACTTTAATCACAATATTGGTTCGGAATTTGATCGTTTATCGAAACCTGAAAAGTGGTTGGACACAGACGTCAGCCAAAATCCATCAGTCAACTGAGTTCAGTTCTTGACTTCAACGGAGCGTTTTCTAATACACACTGGAAAAAAAAAACACATTGGATCTAGAGTCCAGACTCTTAAAAACATGGACAAGAAAAAGTACTCTTGATTGAATCAGAATCTTGCTTAAATCAAGAACCAAGCCTCTTAATTTAAGCGGATTTCGTTTTGATTCAAGCAAAAATCTAATTGAATCAAGAGTATTTTTTCTGATCAATGTTTTCAAGAGTCTGGACTCCAGATCCAGTGTTTTTTTTCCCAGTGCATCTGCATCATGAATGCTTGCCATCCAATATTTTCCGGCATCAATGCACTCGATCCACAGTGCGCGCCTGCAGACACCTGAAGCGGGTTCGACGCGCTCGTGAGTACACAAAAGTGTTGCAGGAGTTGGTCCGTCATGTACGACGCGGTTGCCTAATTTCCAGGGGCCGGGACGCACGCAGCGAGCTGCACTTCCTCGAGCGAGTCTCCGGCGGGGTTGCCCAATTTCCGGGGGCCCGCGTGGACTCGCGCTTCTTGCTCGCGGCTCGCAGCGATCGGCCTTGAACTCGCCGAGTCGCGCCGGAATACCGAATGCCATAAAAGCCGAACGCGAGAAGAATGGCGCTTCTACACTTAGAGCGACAGCTCGCCGTGAGCTGCTTCCAATATGAGCACCGATCACCTGTCTTGCCCGGGCACATTGACTTCGGAGAATGCGATATGTGAAATGATTGAAACAGGAAAATGATTCAGAATGCACTGGAAAAAAAACCACATTGGATCTAGAGTCCAGACTCTTAAAAACAACGACAAGAAAAAATACTCTTGATTCAATCAGATTTCAGCTTAAATCAAGAACCAAGCCTCTTAATTTGAGCGGATTTCCTTTTCATTTAAGCAAAAATCTGATTGAATCAAGAGTATTTTTCCTTGTCAATGTTTTCAAGAGTCTGCACTCTAGATCCAGTGTATTTTTTCCAGTGAAATGAGGATAGAAGGATGCATTTAGAGGGACAGTATGGAGAGGGGGATTCCGAGATAAATGTCTAAATAATTTGTTGTAATGATGATAAGACGCATTTCTGCAAAATGAGTTGATGTGACAATCAGGGTGTCTGCTGGAGTGCTGGTCCGGCAGCACTGATTAAGATACATTTTGCTAAGATAAATAAATCTCACCCCGCACTCCTATTCGGAATCGGAGGGTAGAGATTTTATCGACACGAATCGATTGAAAAGTAAACACGTGGGAAATGATGGGCGTGAACCGATAGACATTGATTCGATCGACATGAATCTATAGAAAAATGAAAATTAGAACCGATCAACATGAGTCGATCAAAAAATAAGAACGTAAATCGATCTAAAAATCCGAGAATGGATCGACAAAATCCCTGGAACTATCGTCAGATGCGTGCATTGATTGACTAACTGTAAGCCGCGAATTGATCGACAACACTATGAATCGATCGAAAAGGCAAAGAATCGATCAAATTGGCGCATCGAATGATTCGCGACTTATACAGTTGTCAATCAATGCACGCATTATGGCGATCGATCCACGAATTTTGGCGATCGATTCACGGGTTTGTCGATCGTTTCACGGGTTTGTCGATCGAATCACGTCGATCGGTTCTCATCTTTATTTTTCTATAGAATCATGTCGATCGAATCAATGTCTGTCGCGGTTCACACCCATCAATTCGTACGCTTTTACTTTCCAATCGATTCGTGTCGATCAAATCCATACCCTGTCTACTAGAACAGGTTGGCCAAAAATCAGTACTTTTACAGTACTTTTTCAGTACATTCCCGAGAAATTCACTACCTCCTCAGCGGGAAAATTCAGTACTTTGTCAGTACCTCCGATGGACCAAATTCGAAAAATTTAAAAAATTTGAATTTCTCGCGCAAATTGCGACAAAAATGAAAAAAAATCCGGACCTTCTTCCAGAATTTCCGCACTTTGTCAGTACTTCCGGACCGCCCTTAAAAAATCAGTGCAATTTTCGGAATTTCCAAAAATTCCGGACTTGTAGACACCCTGAGAATAGGAGTGCAGGGTAAGTTTTATTCATCTCACCGAAATGTATCTTAATTCGTGCTGCCGGACCAGTAGACACCCTGATAGTAAATACACTCATTTTGCAGAAATGCGTCTCATCATCATTACAACAAATTAATTCAGAAATTTATCTCGGAATCCCCAAAAATCATACATTTTGCACATTATCGAACGAGCTTTGCGTTTCCTTCATGTTTTCTTCGTTAATATAATGTATTTACGCACGTAATGACATGCAAGCGGACAAGATCCTGCGCAAATGATAGTCATCGGACGGCGAAGGTGGGTAAGAGCGTAAACAAAGCAATCAAGGTTCATTAGCACAAGTTCACATCCAACAAGGCAGACGTCCGAAAGCTCTAGGGAAAAACCGCAGATGCACATACGGGTTCCAGTTGGAGATGGGTGGTTCTTGCTCGGCAAGACAGACTTGCTCCCCAGTCGAGCGTCGCCGGCTGTTGAGTGGGTGAAGCCTCTCAAATCGTCGCTCCTTTGACCTACGGGCGTATCTCAATTCCTCCATAAGCCCCAGAAAGCAATGATCTTCGTGTGAAATAGGGCTCAAGTGGAAATTAAGATAGGGAAGGGCGACGGAATTAGGGCGTTGTGCAGGACGGCGAGCCTTGACATTAAATTGAGCCGTTGATTCCCCCTTTAAACGCCTTTCATCGGGTCCGATAAAGACGGATCCGAAAAGCCTCTTTGGACCGCTCTCTTAGAGGCCGTCGAAAGAGATGAAAACTTAGGAATGCGGCAACTTTTGGGGGAAACGCTTCCAGCTGCTTGCCTCTGTAAACGACGTAGGCTTACGCCAATTGGACCGAGTTTAACAGAAAGGAACCAAGCCACATCAGCTACTGCCAAAATTAACTAGGCAATACAATTTTTTACGAGAGAACGTTTGTGCAGATTTCTTTGAAATTTTTAAGGAATTTGCTTCAAACTATGGAGAATTTTCACTGCAATTTGCACGAAAATCCGCAGAACAGTTTTCATGTAAAAAATTAAATTGCCCAATTGAATTTGGCAATAGCTGATGTGGCTTGGTTCCTTTCTGTTTAACGCAGTCCAATTGAGGTGTCTAGAACTCATAACCATCAGGGTGTCAACTAAAACAGGCTGGTCAAAAGTAAGTACTTTTACAGTACTTTTTTAGTACATTCTCAAGAAATTCAGTACCTCCTCGGACAGAAATATTCCGTACTTTTTCAGGACCTCCATTTGACGAAATTCGAAATATTTCAAAAATTTGAAATTGCGACAAAAATGACAAAACGTTGAGAAATTTCCGGACCTTTTTGCGGAATTTCCGCACTTTTTCAGTAATTCCGGACCGCCCTTAAAAAGTCAGTACTATTTCCGGACTTTCCGGAAATTCCGGACTTGGAGACAACCTGACCATGCTCATTCCCTGATTTTCCCTTATTTTCAGGAGCCTATTCCCTGATGAGAAATCAAAGTTTTCTCCCACTTGACTGGGATTTTCTTTGGAAAAACCATACCCCTCTTCGGAGTTCAGGATACGAACATCGAATATTTTCCCACTACGATCGTGGAAACACATGTTTAAAAGCTCACTGTATCACCGAGTTTTAGACCACCTGTGGAGTGACAACTTTCAGAGCAACGAAAGAGACAGACAGAGAGGAGGAGAGTGAGGGAGCTATCTCGCCGGTAAAACACAACGCAGTTGATGTTACATAAGGAGCTAGCCAAACTAGACAATGACCTCAATCTCCTAGTAACCTCATTTTTTCAACGGAAGAACTTTCAAAGTAACACTACGAAAAAGACAGCTGTAAAGAAGTAAAGGAAACAGCAAAAAATCTGAATTAGAATTGATCTAGTTCGAGTCTTGATGCTGACACTTGCGCCGATGCCCGGTTGGACCAAATTTTGCAATAAAGAACTACTATTTCTGACGCATTTTAAGAAAAACGTATCCGCCATCAGTTCCCCAATTTGATTGCATTTTGCAATAAGGAACCAGAAGCATCGCATTGTTGCTAAGATTGTGCAACTTCATCCTTTGCAATACAATTACTGAAATAATGAAAAAATATGAAATTCACATGGTAATTTTTGTCTTAACTTTACAGTTAATAGGAAGTAAAATAGAGATTGTTAGTAGATAATCAGGTTTTTCTGCCGAGGCAAAAGAAGTTGCACAATCTTAACAACAATGCAATGCTCCTGGTTCCTTATTGCAAAATGCAATCCAATTCAGATAGGGGTATTTATGCACTAGAAAAAAAAGTCTCTTGGATTATGAGTCCGGACTCTTAAAAAATTTGACAAGAAAAAATACTCTTCGATCAATCGGATTTTTCCTTGAATCAAAAGGAAATCCACTTAAATTAAGAGACTTGGTTCTCGATTCAAGCAAAAATCCGATTGAATCAGGAGTATTTCAGCTCGTCGATTGTTTTAGAAATCTAGACACAGGATCTGGAAGACTTTTTTCCATTGTGGATGAGTGAAGAATAGTAATTTCAAATTGCAAAATGCAAACGCAGTACATTTTTTGGCCGAGCATATGGGAAACACGCTGTAGCTTTTCTGACTATCCTCTGATAGAATAATTATTTTGGAGGAAAGGTATGAATATTTGTCACTGAAATTATCACATTGTCTAGAAAAATGGAAAAAAGAATGTTCTTGGAAATTTGCGAAGAAAATAAATTTACTAGCTCATCAGAAACTTCTATTTTACCGGTGGGTAGAAATTTGGCAACGTTCTGATCTTCATACAGAGTTTCCTTAAACGACTACACTGGAAAAAAACCGCATTGGATCTGGAGTCCAGACTCTTGAAAACAATGGCAAGAAAAATACTCTTGATTCAATCAGATTTTACTTGAATCAAAAGGAAATCCACTCAATTTAGGAGGCTTGGATTCTTTATTTAGGCAAAAATCCGATTGGATCAGGAGTATTTTTCTTGTTATTGTTTTCAAGAGTCTGGACTCTAGATCCAATGTGGTTTTTTTATCCAGTGTAGGACACGCCTCAAATTTTTCCGGTTGTCTCCGACGGTATCTCTGTTTTCCTTTTCAGCTTTCAGTTTCCTCCGAGAATAAAAAAGTTAAAAGCTCTCGATGACTGTTTGTTTAGATTTCCCATATAAGCTCGAGATGGCGGTCTCGTCGTCACGTTCGCGGAGTTGGCCGGCCACGTGTTTCCAAGTTACAGTAGTTTAGATGTTACGATAAGATGATTGTTAATTACTCCGAGTCATGAAACACGATGACAAATAAGAGCGATAGAAGCTACCGTTGAGAGCTTCGAAATGATCGGAATTAATTAACACTGAGGTCTCATGAAGAGTGGCGATGGACGCTTGACTGCATTTACGCAGGATTCGTTGAAGAGTTTACAACGGATTTCTCTGAACTAAGAGCAAATTATCAAGTAACCAGGGAAGGCGCGCAATAAGGTATAGACCTTTCAGTTTACATGCGTACAGCTGGACGTATTTATGCTAAAAGGAACTATGTTACACGCAAACCCTATGCACATAGTTCCCTTTAGCGTAAATACGTTCAGTTGGACGTATTTATGCTGAAAGGAACTATGTTACACGCAAACCCTATACACATAGTTTCCTTTAGCGTAAATACGTTCAGTTGGACGTTTTCATGCTAAAAGGAACTATGTTACACGCAAATCCTATGCACATAGTTCCCTTTAGCGTAAATACGTTCAGTTGGACGTATTTATGCTGAAAGGAACTATGTTACACGCAAACCCTATGCACATAGTTCCCTTTAGCGTAAATACGTTCAGTTGGACGTATTTATGCTGAAAGGAACTATGTTACACGCAAACCCTATGCACATAGTTCCCTTTAGCGTAAATACGTTCAGTTGGACGTATTTATGCTGAAAGGAACTATGTTACACGCAAACCCTATGCACATAGTTCCCTTTAGCGTAAATACGTTCAGTTGGACGTATTTATGCTAAAAGGAACTATGTTACACGCAAATCCTATGCACATAGTTCCCTTTAGCGTAAATACGTTCAGTTGGACGTATTTATGCTGAAAGGAACTATGTTACACGCAAACCCTATGCACATAGTTCCCTTTAGCGTAAATACGTTCAGTTGGACGTATTTATGCTATAAGGAACTATGTTACACGCAAACCATATGCACATAGTTCCCTTTAGCGTAAATACGTTCAGTTAATCATCAAGAGACCCGAATCTAATTGGGAGCTCTACGCTGTCGCGCTGAGGAAAAACGCCGCATGAGCCTCCAAGCGTTGCCAAATTTCCGTTGACATAGCACGAATTTAAGGAGAAATAGTAAATATTTTTCTTCCAATTTTTCAGAAAATTTAGTTCATAATTTCGTCCAAAACATCTGAAAACTCGAAGGAAAAATTTGCATAACTTTCCTCAAAAATAAATATTTTATCAGGAGAAATTTGGCAGCCGCGGAATGCTCATACGGCGTTCTTGCTTAGCACGGCAGTGCGGCGATGTGCTAGCTTTACACGCCCTACAGTGGATCAAGTCAATAGGAGAAGTTGGACAAAATTTGGAGACTTTAAAATCTCATAATCCCCGTTTTACAAAACTTTTAGATTTTGAAAGTGGTTGGAATGTGATTTTCTCGTGAAATTTCCTTCCGAAAACACCCCATACAGTTTAAAATGTGACGAAATAAACATCAAAATTTGCATTTTTAGAAAAAAATTTCATGTCCGACCTCTCTAATTGACTCGCTCCACTGTGCGCCTGCGGACCGTCCCGAACTTGCGTCGCACAATAATTATCGAACAACCTGACAAGGACTTCCGACGAACCTGGTCAAGGCGACGAGAAAACACCGAAACACCGTCGTTGTTTTCCGAATTCTTTGAGCAGTGACTCGGCCGAACCAATATTTTTTATTCCGGTTTCCGCACGGCCGGATGGTGGTTCCCGAAAGCTCAAAGCTCGAGTTCTAGTCTCGAAACATGAGGCAGCTTTCGCATCATAAAACCGCGCGCCAAGAAAAGATGTTACTCGGTCATGAGGATCGCTAAGCGGTGCTTTATGCATACTGCCGTGATCAGTTGCGATTTTTCAAATTGGCAACACTGTATTTCCTCCATTTTCATAAAAACATTCATTATTTTTATTCGGACCATGTACCAAATAAAGCGTTTGGAAAATTTTCCGGAGGATTTTTTTTCCAGAATTTTCTTCCCAAAATGTTCAAGTAGAGGTAAGGAGTTTTCATACCTCCTTGATCATGTCTAATTTCCAAACAAAAATATTCATACATTTTCTTGGAAATGAACAATTGTTCATGAGAACTTTGGTAACTATCTAATGCTGTTAGACTGTACGATTAAAAATATTTTCCATAAGATTCGGTGAGAAATCCAAGGGAACATTTTCAAAAGGTTTCCAGAAATGTGATGTATCTATGATCACAAAAAATGTGGCGAAGTCCAGGGGGAGAAATACTAAAAAACTCCAATTTTTGGTAGGCATGTGTTCAAATTTGTTTAGCCAATGAAGAAGTTGCATATTCTCGATACACCCCGGACAACTGTCATCGAAAAAAATAATGGGAATAATTTTGAACTTATTTCCTCAGGGTTCTCTTCCACGACACACGAAAAAGCCGTAAAAAAAGTCAGGGAATCTTAAAATAAAATGTCCTCACGGGTAATTTTTACAATTTTGTATTCCATTCTCCTTCAAGAATCCAAAACTATCAAAAAATATATGCGATGTTTTGGACACTCGTGAAAGGAAAATATGTACGTAGAGGTGCAAGTTATTCCGAATAAACTTGTTTTCCTTCAGTTGCATAATTCATTGACGGTCTTTAACGTAATGTTACATCATTTACGGGCTACTCACAGGAGGCGAAAGGCAAAAATTAAAAGTCAGCAGACTCATTTACGTTATCAAACTGATAACAACATTCGAGCTCTAGTGGAGTGTAGTCTTCAGAAATAATTAAATATAGAACGAGTCAGATATTGTGATGGGACTGAATTACAAAGGAAGGAACCGCTATTTCTGGTTCATTATAACAGCGTAAGTGCCATCGGTTTCCCCATGATAGATCTGTTCGCGAATGAGCTAGAGATGGTGTTTCCTGATTGCAAAACGAGGTCCAATTATAAAAATCTCCTTTCCCTTTACCAGAACAATATGCTCCCGCATGCAAATTTTCTTGCAGAGTGTAAACCTGATTTTTCAACGAAAATAAATGTTTACACAGATTAAAAGTAACATATAAACAAGGTGGAGAAATGGTGCTGGGTCCACACCATTTCGCGGGAAAACAAAGCCAAGAAATTCCAAAAATTAAAATTAGAGTCAAAATAAATTTTTGAACTCTAATGCGTACCAGTACGAAACTGAGGCTGAGGAAATTTCTTGGCTTTGTTTCCCCGCGAAACGGTGTGGACCCAGCACCAATTCTCCACCTTGTTACATACAGTTCGGGCCACTTCTTAGTGGTTTTTTTATAATTTAAAAAAAAAAAAAAAAAAAAAAAAAAAAAAAAAAAAAAAAAAAAAAAAAAAAAAATCATGAGTAACATATAAAGGAGCACGATTTCTACAAAAATATTCAGAGCTGAAAAAATTATTGATCGAGCTACTTACAGATCGTATGGAAAATACGAGATTGACGAATTTAGTTTATGACATTATCAATAAAAATGAGAATGAAAAAAATTAAATTCGACGAATTTCGGAAAGATTAGATTAAAATTGATGACAGGCAGGCGACTAGATTCAAAAATCGAAATTCCTTGACTCGTCCTTCATTTTTTATTATTATTATTATTCTTTTCTTTTTGTACCTAGGTAAAAAAAACCGAATCCATGAGTAACTGTAGAGCAAAATCCTCCGTCTTTTGCTTTTACCTAACTTTAAAAGGAAGCTTCTCTGATTCTTAAGGAGCTACAAGGCATCAGTATCCGAAGACATTGAACAAGGTGTCTAGATTTTATCATTTGAAAAATCCTGATATTTTCCTGATTTTTCCTGATATTGTATAAAAAATTCCTGAATTTTTCATTTTGAAAATTCCTGATATTTTCCTGATTTTTCTCGACTCCTAGCACGGTAGGCAAAAAGCAGTAAGACTTTCTCCGCTCAGGAGATTCGCGTAAGAAAAATTCTTGATACAACGTCCGATTTTTCTGATTTTTTCCTGATCGGCCAAAATTCCTGATATTTTCCGATTTTTCCTGATGATAGACACCCTGTTAAAACACCTGACCTTCTACTCCACTGCGAGAGAGTGCGTATGTGATTAAAGTCATGTTGTGTTACATGTTTTTCATTTTAATGTTTTCTTGAAAAAACTCATGGTTTCACACAGTATATCATAGAAGCCACGCGCTTTTTCAATTGTTTTCAATCAGACGAATAACTTTTCCCTGAGGACGATTGATACGGCCTTACGTCTCGCGGCTTGCTTTCGTTTACAGATCGAATCTTTTCTGTTCGTTTCATTCTGTTCATTTTTGCACGGCGGCACGTCATTCCGACTCACGCACGTAATCGAAGACTGAATCAGCAGAATCCTATCAGGAAGAAATTGCACTGCAGAAAATATTGTCGGAACAGTGCACCGATTTCTTTGAGATTCGGTTATAGCATCACGTCAGAGTCAACTCGATAGCGGACATGTCCTAGCAGCAATTATGCCCGTTTCAAACAGCATTTAATATTGTTAAAGAGAACGTTAACGGAAAAACAGTCTTAGGGGTTATACTGTAAAACTGTGGAATTACCCCGATGGGGAATTCGCATGCTAATTTTTTATTGCTTCATCTGAAAGTGCTTAAAGAGCTGATTTTACAGTATGTCTTGTAACTTCTTTCTGCTATGCACTGGAAAAAAACACATTGGATCTAGAGTCCAGGCTCTTGAAAACATTCACAAAAAAAAATACTCTTGATTCAATCAGATTTTTGCTTAAATCAAAAGGAAATCTGCTCTAATTGAGAGGCTTGGTTCTTGATTTAACCAAAAATCCGATCGAATCAAGAGTATTTTTTCTTGTCGATGTTTTTGAGAATCTGGACTCTAGATCCAATGTGTTTTTTTTACAGTGTGGGAAATACTATAGAAATAGACTTAAAAGTGAGAAAATGCACCGCCTAATGAAGTCATCTGGCGGCATTTCCCGTTTAAACACACGTATTCTATCAGATGAGATAATTCTGTCATATATTCTCCAATAATTGTTCAATTCATAATCCATGGGTATCCTCGTGTTCAGTTCACTCAGAAGTTTCCACTTACACACGAAATTCATCAAATTTCAGACACCTGCAGATTGTCTATTTCTCAGATGATATGGACATTTTCAATTAATTGTTGTAGTATCGCAATACTTGGGTCAACATTTTTACATTTACCTTTCATTCATTGTATGAAATAGAATTTTTGTACCGATTCTTTTTTAAGCGGCAAATAAACAAAAACAAAAAAAAAAAAAAAAAAAAAAAAAAAAAAAACTTGGGTTAGTAATCTAATTTATTGGGGTACTACTACAATTAATTGGAAATGTCCATTTCATCCAACAACCTAATTTTAATAATCTGTTAATGACAGGTGATAAGGCGTCAAGCCACGATGAGAATAAAAGGTAGTGAAAATGATCGAAAAAGGTACGACAAGATAGGATACAAATCAACGTGCTCCTGGATCAAGAAATTGCCTACCTCGGCTCAGTGAAGGCGAACTTATGAACGCACCAAGAGCGCCGATAGCGGGAGTGAGACTAGAGATCGGGAAGGTGACGCAATGCTTGAAGTATTCTTACAGTTTTGCAGGCGCATCCAGCGATCGGTTTTCGCGCGAAGTTCAATGTTTCGGAAATTTTCTTCCAGAGGATGAGGTCCTTTTATACCAATCCGATTACAATTGTGAAACAAGAAAAATTTCTCTCATAACCGCAACAATGAAAAAGAGTTTGGTCTCTTTTACGCTGACTGAGGGATTTTAACGCAGGGTAGAAAAGTTGGATGGGGCGGGACGCGTAATACAACTATTTTGACTTCCAAGATGATAAAATTGCGTGTCCATAAGATGAAGGAGAACATGGTGCTCTACATCATCTCAACTACTCGGTTCATCAAACCCAAGTTTCAGTTCATGTGACCGAACTTTCGGTTCGTACGATTGAATCCGTGAGGTTGAAAGAACTGATGGAAGAAGGTCGATTACATGACCTGAATGTTCGGTTACACGAATCAAAAAATTAGTTGTATTCTTAAGAGTGACCACTCAATGTACTGTTTTTTACGAATTATGATAAGGATGTTGAAATTTTATAAAGATTAGAGCGAACGCACTGATTGGTACAAAACAAGGGCAAAAGCGTTGAAGTTACGAAAAAATTACTGCGTAAATTTTAAATTTTTTTGGAAAGTTGCTGCTTTACTCGTAGTGTTGAATTTAAGAAAAAATTACTGCGGAAGCGTTGAATTTTTAAGAGAATTACTGCAAATACGCTATTTTTGGGTGAAAAATACATCGAACGCGCAATATCTTAGTACGTTGCAAAGTCCCTGACTTTCCAGGTTTTTCAAACCGCCGGCAACCCTGCAGGGTGTTCGCAACGAGTACCTTAACAATCGATTCTTTACCATGGTTTCAAATAGGGAAATATCGCTAATCGACCATTCACGCATCGCCACTGCACTGGAAAAAAAAACACATTGGATCTAGAGCCCAGACTCTTGAAAACATTGACAAGAAAAAATACTCTCGATTCAATCGGATTTTTGCTTGAATCAAAACGAAATCCGCTTAAATTAAGAGGCTTGGTTCTGATTTAAGCTAGATTCTGATTGAATCAAGAGTACTTTTTCTTGTCGATGTTTTTTAAGAGTCTAGACTCTAGATCCAATGTGGTTTTTTCCAGTGTGGCGAGAATAAGGGATGATCGTTATCATAAACATTTGTGAGCTCTCGATACGCAACACGCATGTAGACTGTGACGTCGCTGGCGCGAAGCCTGAAGAAAACAATTTGGCTACAGGACAAGATGTCAATTAACGCGATTTGTTTTCGCCTCGCGAAAGGCATCCACGCACCGAAAAGTTCGAAAGCTCGCCGCCCGAAAAAATTATTGTTTACCGTTGTAAAAAATACATATGACGTTGTTCATTTCGTCTTTGATCAATGTTAATGCGTCAGCTGCATGCATTGTGAAGCGACGAAAGGTGCCGCACAAGGGAGCGAGTCAATAGGAGAGGTCGGACAAAATTTGGAAACTTTAAACGCTTGAAACTCCGTTTACACAAAACTTTGAGATTCTAAAAGTTGTTCCATTGGTTTCCTCGTGAAATCCTTCTTTAAAAGCACCCCTTGAAATTTAAAATGTGACTGAATAAACATCGAAATTTGTAGTTTTAGTCAACAATTTCATGTCCGAACTCTCTAATCGACTCGATCCACCGTGTGCCGTGCCGTGACTGTTTCTTGCAATATAATCGTAGGGGAAACATGAATGTATACGGATAAATTATCTCACAATCAGCTGAGCATTGTGCTTTTTTGTGCGACTTCAAAACAAATGACGTCACTAATGGAGCTGATGCATCATACCTTTCCTAGGTACATTGATAAAAATATTTGTCTTCTTGTGTTACTTTTGGTTATTATAGGAGGTGTAACACAAGCAAACCCAAATTTTGTGTTGATTCTGGAACAGTTCACTGGAAAAAAAAACACATTGGATGTGGATCTAGAGTTCAGACTCTTAAAAATATCGACAAGAAAAAATACTCTTGATTCAATCAAATTTAAGCTTAAATCAAGAACCAAGCCTCTTAATTTGAGCGGATTTCCTTTTGATTTAAGCTTTAATCTGATTGAATCAAGAGTCCCTTTTCTTGTCATTGTTTTCAAGAGTCTGGACTCTAGATCCAATGTGTTTTTTTCCCCCAATGTTTGCTGTAAACTTAGCGCAGAAAAAACTGGAGCGACTGAGAAACCATATAGTTAACCGAAAATTTGGGTTATTTTTTGTTTTACTTCCTATGTGAACCAAACCTTTGTCACTCTTCTCTGTGTATCACCATTACAATGTCCGTTACGTTGTAACATGCCCGTAACGGTGTTACGGGAAACATATGTGGTTATTCGTTTCGATAGCAAAAAGCAATATAAAAATTAAACTACACGCAAATGGATTTTACAAGGACAATATTTGATGAAAATATTTGCGAGACTGAGAATCTAATTTTTTAAGAACAAAGAACAAAGACTTTTCGAGTTTTTTAATCGAACAAAGAAAAGAAGAACCATATTTCTGGGCGTTTAATTATTTGGAAATGGATCTTTGCGAAGAATTACAAAGATTTTTTACTGCCAAAAAATACAATGAATGAACCTAGGAAAAAATAAGGCTGATATTGCAAATTTCAAAGTAAGTAGGTCCACCTCTACCTTAAATTATAACTAATTCATGGGAATGTTTCCTCCGCATTTATATTTTATACAGTGCCAAATCATTAAATCTATTTCCAAAATTTAACCGTTAATTTTTGTTGAAATTTGTAAAATCGTCCGTAAAAACCGAACCCAACAGCGAACGCTTCGCTGACTTGGTAATGATCGGAAAATCGCTGACAGGAACTAGTGGGATGTCTCGGAAAAATCCGGATGAGAAAAGAGAGGTCAAGAAGCGCATGTTAATGATAACGTGATATCCAGCAAACTCTGATATATAAGCATTAATGACGACAAAAGAGTTAATGATAGCGAATTGACTTGGATGCAAATTTTTAAACCGGTCTAATTACTGCAAAAGAAGTCTATGTACACAGGAAATTCGTGGCAATTAGATTTCTTCGTATAATCACATACAGCTGCCTCGCGGCCGCACGCGTAAACACATCTACTTTTTGCTAGTATTTTCCATGTAGTGGTGTCATTCTCCCCCCCCCCCCCCGGGTACTTGACGAGCCCCTTCTCCTAACTTTATTACTTTGCAGCCCTTTCCCCCTCTAAACAGCCGCGGATTTGTAGGGGATGTCCGCGGACTCCCTCCAGAGGGTGTGGGAGGGGGGTTTGTGGGGCCTCCCCCAGTAAATTCTGACAATTTGACCCGCTCGAAAGGCAATTTGAGGCTAAAATCAGCTTTGTCTCCTTTTCCACTGCAGAAATTTGCTTAGTTTTCACGTAAAAATATAGCATTGTTTTTTTGTTTTTTGTTTTTTTTTTAAATTAAACGAAACTTTTTCACGAAAAACGGGGAGGGGAGAAGTGAAGAGGGTGGAAAAGAATATGACCAAGGGAAAAAGGTAACACTTCGGTGGATTTACAGTACTTGACCGCCCAAAAAACAAAAAAAAAGTCACCTCCCAATTTCATACTTGATGAGTTGCTCGGCTGCAAAGATGGCTACTGACACCACTGCCATGATGAGTGAAAAACTATAATCGCGAAATTAAACTATTACATGGAATTATGTAATTAGTTCAACTTGCGATTTCCCTCTCAATCGCGCCTCGGCAGATAAAATTAATCGGTCGACCCGCTTGAGACCCAGACCAGTCGGCGATTTGTCGTTCTTTGACCCGTGATTAAGATTTCACCTTCTGGCAACTGGTAAGAATAACTTCTAGAAGCTTGCGCATTCCCCAAAATAATGATTTTGCTTTCACTGACGATACGTTGAGAAAAAAAGTAATCATTGAAAATAATATGATAAGAATTTCATCAAACTTACCAAAGGCCAAAGGTGTGAGGAAATATATCGGACGACGAAATACTATCAACAGGAAGACCGGACGATGGAAACCTCCATGCACCCTGTGAAGAAAAGAAAAACAAGAAGCTAGGTAAAAATATTTGACTGCGTTAAACAGAAAAAAGACACGCAAGCCATAATCTTCATGACATCTAAAAAACTGTGAAAGGCTCTCAGAGATGAGGCTCAACGATTAGGTCTGAATGCAACTATTCGTGTTCTCCGGACGTCTGTGTTGCATACACAACAAATTTCAGGCGCTCTAGCTTCCTTAGGCACAAGGTAATGTTTCCGCCCGTTGGTTCCAAGTTTTACTTTCTGACCTGCAGTCTCCTCTTTTTTCTTTCTTTCTTTCTCTTTTTTCTATGTGTGGTGTGCGTCACACTAGGGGGTTTTAAAATTCCCAAGGAAACACCCAGATCCGTAAAACATTTTGCCTAACAACAAAACTGCACAAGAAAAATTTGGAAGAAATTCGAAAGAGCTTAACGAATTTCTATGAATTTAGCACCTACATGAGAAAGGAATACACGCAGTTTCTTTGTTTTTGTTTTTTAGTTTACTACAGAAAATTTAACTTTGAGTTACTCTTTTTAAGCGTGCCAGTAGGGCTCGCTTTTTTTCATTCAAAGAGAAATTTTTACTATGTTGTTGCTTACATGAAATTTGTATAAAGCGAAAGAAGTTTTTTAATTCAGAGAAACATGAGTTTGTCATCGGTGATATAAAATTAGTTCCTTTTCAATGAAATAAAACTTGACTTTGATTAGAAAAACAATTATTTCACTTTAAGTTTCCTTGAATTGAATGAAATTTTTCTTCAGAGAAAAACAATTCTTTAAATCAAATATTAAAAAAATTAAAATAAAAATTAAATGGAATAAAAAACTTTCCGGGATGTAATATTTTTTTCAGAACGTATATTTTTATGTCAACGTGAAATCTGGCTGTATGACTCATATTAATTTCATGCGTGATTTCAAGAGAAAAAAAAGAGACACTCGAAAAAGCAAAACAAGGTATGTTGAAATTTCCGAGTTTTATAGAAGATACGGCGAGACTTGATAAAATATTAAGAAATACCGCATTGATAGTCCAAAACTGGCGGTCTCAATTTGCATAAAAAGATAACTTATTCGTTGATTTCATTTTTTGTCCTTCCTTTTTTCCTATCATAGATGAAGAGTGAGATTATGGCTTAGATTATTACGCTCGGTGGCGAGGCGTGAATGATCGATTATCGATATATCCCCACTTACCTATGGTAAAGAATCGATTAATACGTTGTTCGTTGCGAACACCCTGTCAATCGATCCTTTTCCATAGGTTTAAATGGCAAATCAATCGATAGATCGCAAAGCACGCCACGACACTGATAACGCTCAGTCAACGGGCGCTGAGATCAAGGCAATGCATTCGAAGATTTCAACCGAAGTAGTAAAAAATAACTAGGAAATAGTCAATGTTGGTCGAGCTTGTATAAAAAGTGTCCTAGATTCAATTAAAGCAATATTATTATTTATGGTATCATTAAAAAAATAACTAAAACATATATCATTGGTATTAGAATATTTTCTAAAAAAGTTAAAAAAAACCGTTTGTACCAAGTCGCCTAAAATTACCTTGATAATTAAATCAAATGCCGGTTTATACCTAGCACCAATTCCCTGACGAATTCTTTGACTCCGTTCATTTTTGTTCCATTCTCCGATATTTCTCTGATACGTTTACTGATTGATCACCGACACACTGGAAAAAAAACACATTGGATCTAGAGTCCAGACTCTTAAAAACATCGACAAGAAAAAATACTCTTGATTCAATCATATTTAAGCTTAAATCAAGAACCAAGCCTCTTAATTGGAGAGGATTTCCTTTTGATTTAAGCTTAAATCTGATTGAATCAAGATTCTATTTTCTTGGCAATGTTTACAAGAGTCTGGACTCTAGATCCAATGTGTTTTTTATTCCAGTTCACGAAATTTACTGACGAGGGTTCCGGATTTTCTCTCAATTTCTGCCAGACTTTTTTGCGAAAATTTTTATTTTCTTCGAGAATTTGGAGAAAAATAAATCCGCTTTTTCACCTCTCCCTTAGTGATTCCGAAACTGCACTTATGCGCTCCGAGCCCCTCAAATTCCCTGTTTTTTCAGATCTTAGATACCATGCTTTCATAAAGTTCTGCCATGACAGAACTTTACGCGAGCGCCGAATGGAAGAACGCCGTATGAGCTTTCAGGCGTCACCATTTCCTGCGATAAAACACGAACTTTTAAGTAAACTTATGAAAGTTCCTTCCAATTTTTCAGATGATTTTGTTCGCAATTTCACTTAGAGTCCCTGAAAATTTCAAGGGAGAATGTTCATAACTTTCCTAAACAATAAAAATTTTACCGGAGAAAATTTGGCAACTTTTGAATGTTCATACGGCGTTTTTCCTGGAAGTCCCTTTCAAGAGAGAGTTGAGACAACGCGGCTTATGGATGTTACAAACGGGAATTCAGATCACACAAGTCGGACGTTTTTTGTAATATTTGATCAAATCATTCCCGAATTCCTGTCTCTGTTCCCTCTTTCATTCCATAAGTTCCTTGCCGTACCTCCGATTCTCCGGTCCACTCCATAGTCCGCTCCACTGGTTTTCTCTGAAATCAACTCCCAAGCTCAAAAAAAGCTCTCAAGTTGAGGCCAAAATAGAGGGGATATCCCACGCTATCCTGAGAGTCCACCTCTACATCAAGACCAAACTCTCCATGCAAAGATAGGGAGCAAATACATTGACAGGGCTGCCTCATTATTTGAGGACTCCAAAACTGAAAACACGGCAACCCTGCTAATGTATTTGCTCCCTATCTGCATGGAGAGTTTGTCTTGATGTAGAGGTGGACTCTCAGGATAGCGTGGGATATCCCCTCCATTTTGGCCTCAACTTGAGAGCTTTTTTTGAGCTTGGGAGTTGATTCCAGAGAAAACCAGTGGCACCATCGTGTTTCTAGCTAACTTTTACGTTAGAATCAACAGTCAAATCGCAAATTCCTCACACATGCACAGAGTTGCTAAAAGTTTCATCGAATGAAATTTCGTGAAATTTCACAAGAAATTTCATGAAATTTTCCTTTTTCCCCATGAAACTGGAAATTTCCTCATGAAATTTCTTCTTATAATCTTTCACGAAATTTCTCAACTCTGCACATGCAACATCTCCATTCTCACCCTCGCCGATTTCCTCGATGCCCGCAGTCTCAAATTGTCGGCTCCGACAATGGCGGCGAAAAAATTCCCATTTCTTCTCGACACTCGGACTCGGCGAGGCGCGGGAACTGGTTCTGGACGGTTGGGAAACGAGCCCCGCGACTGGATGTAAACAAAAAACCAGTTTGGAGGCCCCCTCGCGCCCCTCGCGGCCGCCGCGCCGGTTGTGAAGGAGGGTGCCCCCGGAGTGGACGACCGACGACCAACCCACTGACGAATCCGATTCCTCGTCGATGGCGCATTGCGTCACTTGTTGACGTCTCGCACCGATTTCGACGACCCGCGGGACGCGAGACAACGACCTCGACGAACTCTTAGCGGGTGAGCCAACCGGGGCACACAAAATTTAGAGTCCCTTCATACTGGGAGTCAAGACAATGTGAATCCATTTCTGATTGGTTCCCGTATTTTAGGCCTTCACAGTGTCACAAACGGGAATAAAGATTACAGTTTCACCGATTGCAAAGATTATAATCTGGAATGGATCGGGGAATTACGGGTTCGGAAAGGAACAAACGGAATTAGAGAAGGAACGGAGAAAGGAATTTGAGAATGGGCCGATCAAAGATTACGAAAAACGTTCAATTTGTGTAATCTTTATTCCCGTTTGTGACTCCATGAGGGGGTGTTGTCTTGACTCTCAGTATAAAGGGAATCTAAGCCAACCGGGGCACATAAAATCAGGGGCAGGCACTGATGCAAAATGAAATTTCGTTTTGACGAAAAGTGGAATTTCGACGATTTTACAGGAGATGATCATCAGGGTGCCTGGCGATTTTCAAAAAAAATCCCCTGACATTTCCCTGACAAAAACGGCTAAACAAACCGGGAAAAAGTTTAAAATGCCCTGACGGACGGAAAAAATAATTGCAGGGTGTCTACTAAAACAGGCTGGTCAAAAATAGGTACTTTCACAGTACTTTTCCAGTACGTTCTCAAGAAATTCAGTACCTCCTCCAACAAAAAAATTCCGTCCTTCTTCAGCACCTCCATTCCACGAAATTCGAAAATTTTCAAAAATTTGAAATTGCAACAAAAATGACAAAAAATAGAAAAAAATTCCGGACCTTTTAGGGGAATTTTCGCACTTTTTCAGTACTTCCGGACTGCCCTTAAAAAATCAGTACTATTTCCGGACTTTTAGACACCCTGAATTCCCTGCGATTTTCCTGACAAAACGGAAAAATATTCCTAATGTTTCGACCCGTTTGAACTGATCCGATGTAAGTGAGAATTTGTTCATGTTTCAAAAATATAACGCAATGAATAGAGCAAATTATATGGCGCTTAAACTTGATATATTTGCCTCATTTTTAAAATTTAAAAGTCATTGGAAGAAATTCTGGTAGAAACCGCGAGAATGGAGTAAAAATCATAGAGTTGAGGTAATTCAATGAGGGTGGGCCCAAAAACAGCCCTCATCGATACCCCTCTCCTTCCGTGAAATTCCATGAAATTATACTTTCGTGATAAAATTTCATGGAAATGGAGAACTTTCAATACAGAGATTTTTTTTCGGTCTATCATTTCAAATATGTGGCTCAAAAAACTACTCACGCCGAATCGCGCATCAGAATTATTTTGACGTGCGTCGAGGTTCAAGGGCTTTTCACCGTCCTCATTGTTTTCGTGATGTGTTTACATTTGCAAGCACCGACCGAGTGCGAGACATACGGAACACGGAAAAAAAAAGTTGGTCGTCAAGTCAAGGACCACGCGGTTTCGGTAAACAAAGCTCTGTGCATCACTGCATGAGGGCGCTAATATATGTTTTTCTCCAAATTAGTGACGCAGAGTGCTAACGAGGAAACGCGATTTCATGGATTTCAAAATTTCCTGACTTTTCAAGACTCATACAATTTTGACTATACTTAAAATCACGCAAAATTCCTTAAACTTCTATGACATTAATTAATTTTGGATCTGAAATTCTAGGGGACGCTAAAGTATTTTGTAGCTTGCATAAAAAGCATTTGGTGCACTGGAAAAAAAACCACATTGGATCTAGAGTCCAGGCTCTTAAAAACATCGACAAGAAAAAGTACTCTTGATTGAATCAGAATCTTGCTTAAATCAAGAACCAAGCCTCTTAATTTAAGCGGATTTCGTTTTGATTCAAGCAAAAATCCGATTGAATCAAGAGTATTTTTTCTTGTCAATGTTTTCAAGAGTCTGGACTCTACATCCAATGTGTTTTTTTTTCAAGTGTGCCAATTTTTTTTCAAAATTTTAAATTTTTGGGAATCAGATATTCAAAAAAAGAAAAAACTAATGAAAATTTGCACTATCATGCCACAGAGGAAAGATTCAATTTTTAGTAACCCAAAAACTACGTTGTTCCGAATTCGTAACGCTATGCCATAGAAAAATTGTCATTGAAAGGAAAATTTGCAAAATTCGAGAAATTGGAAGAAAAACCACTAACGACCAAGCCGTGGAATATCTTAAAATACACAAAGACAATCACGATGAGATTGAGATTGAGATTTTTTCACATTTATACCTGCTGGGATTAAATTGGCTTCCATCTGCCAGTCACGAAATTTAAACCGATAATTCATGAAAATATTTATTTAAAAAATTCAGGAGAAAAAATCATGATTCCAAAGTTAAAAGTAGCGCGACGAATTTTCCTGACTTTTCTACGTTTTCACTGGTTTTTAAAAAACCCGTCACTTTCGCGACAAATTTAAACAAGGCTCCGGCTCCCTACATACGTTCACTGGAGTCAGAACATGAGCCAGGGACATAATTGCATCGCAAAGTTGCACAGTTTTGTTAAAATTTACGAGTTATTTTCTCACTCAAGAACAATGGCAAATTTTCTTTGAACAATATTCCTTGATTTTCTTGGTAATTCGACGGGAGTCTGCTAAAATTTCCGTACGAAACGTGCAATCGTCGAGTTGAAGAATAGAGACATAATTTTTCGGATGAAACTTGGCGACGTTGCAATGCAATTGAATCCCTTTACCACTCAGTCAAGCTACAGAATAACGCTGTATGAACATTCGAGATTCGTCAAATTGCCCCGGATAAAAGTGTATTTTGGAAAAGATGAGCCTAATTCTCCTTGAAATTTTTTAGATATTTTAAATTAAAATGCGTACAAAATTTGCTAAAAAATTTAGGTAAAATATTCAAAAGTTTCCTAGTAATTTGATTTTAATAAAAAAACTATGGCGACGTCTGATGACTCATACGGCTTTCTTCCTTAGCGAGGCGACATTGATTCCTTGTCCAACACGATTTCATAATATTGTAGGGGTTTCTTTTGCCCCCAACACTGACGAGTAAGATCGATCTCTTTTGTAAACGTTTAATTACACTTAGGGGCTATTTCATAAAATTGATCTCCATTCCTAACGTCTTAAACCATCATGTGTCAGTGAGTTGCAAAAAAATCAGCCACTCCAATTCTGAAACACAGTATTGGACATCGGACGTTTTAGCACGAGCCGATTCAATTTTTTTTTCCAATCTGGCAGCGTAATTGCAAACGTAACGAGGTCTCTATGCGTAAGTGCACAACGATGGCACTCTTGGCAGCCTGGGTCATAAGCCAGGAGGCTATTAGAGTTGGTGACTGAGATTCTGATTAGAAAGTGGGTCAGACGTCAGGCCCGCTGCCCTATGCGTGCAGTAGTGCAGTGCAATCGGGCAGGAATTCCAGCTCCCCGGGCCTAGGCTAAAAACACCGTATGAGAATTCAAATGCTGTCAAATTTCCTCTTGGAAAATATTTATTCTTGAAAAAAGTTATGAGTATTTTACTTTGAAATTTTCAGACACTTTAGATCAAAGTACGAAGAAAATTCTCTGAAAAGTTGGAGGACAAATGCTTAAAAATTTGCCGAAAAATTCGTGATTAGTCCAAGGAAATTTGGCAACGTTGAAGCCTCATACGACGTTCTGCCCTAGCGAGGCAGTATGAGCTAATAGAATTCCGAGACTGATGGCACCGATGGTCATCGTTCACTTCGACTATGCAAAATGCAACCGCGGCAACATTGCCGCAATATTGCCAGGGGTAACTATAATGTTACCAAACGCAGATAAAAATTATTGGTGCTCGAGTCACTAAGGGAGCTTGGTCAAATTTTGAAGCTGGATTCTTGGGTAGGTGTTTTGGAAATTAATTTTCCGGGCATTCCAGCTCCAAGGGTGCCAATAGAATCCCCGGCAGTCATCGCTTACTCTAGTCTTGCAAAACGTAGCCACGCAACCTTGCCGCAATATTTCCGAGGGTAACCTAATGTTGGCACTATACAGTCAAAAAGTTGTTGATTTTGGAGTAAAAGGGTGTACATCAAATTTTGTTTCGTAGAAAAATGCGAACTTTCGAATTTTGTGACTCTGCAATTCTTTGAATAGCTTTTATTGCTCTAAAAGAGTTCCGTCAAACAATATTTCTTGTTTTCTGAGAATTTTACTCTTCTCATTACCTACTTGAAAAATAATGATAAACTTTTTTATGCATGTACCTATTTAAGTATTTCGGTTGGTTTATATGAAAAATTAAAAATAAAATATGGTCAGAAATTTTAAAATTGCATTATAGATGAGCATTTCTCAACTTCAACAAAGTATTATACTTAAATATTGCTAAAAATAAATGTATACGCTTAAATATTTTTGAATCTGGTTCTTGTACTAAAATATCGTGCTTTGAGCATTTTTCTTTCTTTGAATATTGAAGGATTCCTCTGTTAAAGCCACCTACATCAGCATTTGTATGGCTATAATTTTTTGATATGACGGTTCATCAATGAACTCGTATTATTTGCATGATATGACCATTGATATTTGGACCGCATTAAGCAGAACGGAACGAAGCCACGTCAGCTATTGCCAAATTTAAATGGAAAATTTAATTGTTTACATGAAAACGATTATGCGATTTGTGTGCAAATTTCAGTGAATTTTCTATACAGTACGAAACAAATTCCTTGAAATTTTCAAAGAAATCTACACAAACGTTCTCTTGTAAAAAATTAAATTGCTGTGTTGACTTTGGTAATAGCTGATATGGCTTGATTCAATTCTGCTGAACGCGGTCCATTTGTCGATGTAGGTAGTCTTTAGTAAAACTTGTTGACTGAGATTTATCGCCATTCTAAGTAAGTAGACGCTGTATTATCTTAACATTGATACAGTGACAATGTGTGGCTGTCTTAATCTGGTAGTCTCATCGAGTGATTTCAGAGATTCTGGTGCTCCAACATTTGCCCTATAAAGTAGCAACCAGTCAGGACTGATACGTTAGAGCCCCAAATTGACGGTGTAAGTCCGCAACCACATATCTCGGTACGTGACGTTGCAGACTTCCTGTCATACTTTATTTTTTAAATGGTAAACTTCTTAACAGGGGTTCTTAAAAACTGCCATGATTTTTCTGCTCTTTACTAAGATGATCCTGCAGGAGCTTCAAGGAATTATGTCGATTCGTTCGCTTTTAAAAAAATAAAACAGGAGCGGAGATTTTCAAACACCATAAATGAGGTACGTGATTGCGGACTTACACCATCGATATGTCTCTTATGACCTATGATATGCCATTCTAGATGACTATACTTGGTAGATATACATAGAGAGAGAAGGATAGGTCAATTTTCTACTTTGACTTAAAAAAACATCTTCACCGGATCATCACCCGCATCATCGGAGCAGGCCTTGTGCGTGACTGCACGCTTGTTCCAGAACACATCCTACTGAATCCCCTAATTATTTTCTTCTCTTTCATTTATAAAACTTATAAGCACACAGAGAATATCTATGATTAGGGCCACTTGACATTTTGACTTAGTGGTTATACTAAAAGCTTTGAGCCAAATGAGTTTTTCTCTGTTTGGATACCCCCTCCCAGAGAGAGAAGACAGAACAGATTCACTACATAGCAATCTCCTGCTTTTCGATTTTCCAGACTTAGATGTAGTAATCCATGAGCTGAATAACTCTGCAAGAATGAAGGCCTGTACCTTCAAACCTGAGTTGTAGAGGTAGAATCAAAAATGCCTCCCTACGTTCAACGAAACTTAGATGGCAACATATCAAGAAATATAGTTTCCAGTACATGCCTACAGTGCTGACAAAGTGTCTCAACTGTGAATCGAAGAATATAGAGTAGAAAAAGCACTGTGCTGCTGAGACGATTTTAAAATGAGAGGTTTACTCGAGCTAAAAAGAGTCGAACCCCCCAAAAACTGCGCACAGTGGCCTGTTTTCAGGAACCATAACATGCATCGAAAATATGAATCAATATTAACTGAAGTAAAATTAATAGAATACTGGATGGAAAAAATACTAACTGAGTGAATGAGGGGTCGATAATTCCGGCCAAACACAACTGAAACGTGGAGAGAAGTCTGAGTCACTTCACAGGCTTCAGATGAACACACAAGTTAACCACAAAAATGGAACTCACAGGTGCACGAAAAACACACGACCCGTCCGAAATCACGATAAGATTTGACACTTTAATTCGAGCAGTAAAACCGCGTGGGCGGAACCGTAATTGCGTACAAACAAACGTAGTAAAAACACGCTGACCGACTCAATATGCGATGTTATTTACGTTTTGCAAGGAGACGGTTCGCGATTTATCGGATAATTCGCTGATGTGCCATCAAAAAACTTCCGAGAGCACTGTTGCCATATGTCACCGAAAATCTTCAATTCTAACAATTTAGAAACTTCGATTCTGAAGTACGGTTTTTTATACTCTGAAACAGATTTTATAACTTTCGTGCTCAAAAATAAGGTCTATATATGTTCAAAAGGAGTATTTTCCCTCTTAGGGGTTTCCTGTTATCATTTCCTCAAATAGTGAAAACCTGGCACCTACGCTTTTAAAACAGCTGTTGTCGGAGACACGCAATTCCCGCCCTTCTCTTTCCCCCTCCCCTCGTCCCCCTGCGATTTAATCGATGACCAATTTCTTCCATTAAGAGTCATAAATTTTAATAGGATTAAACCCTAACTTGCACTTCCGTAAATCCTGCCCACCACTGAGGTAATGTTGAAGGGAAGAGGCACTGCTAGTCCAAATACGTCACTTGTATTCCACCAGAAAAACGAATTTCGATGGCTTTCATTCAAAAAGTGCGTAACTAATCTCGCTCGTGCCTACCTAGTTTTTTCTTTTTTTAAAAAAATAGAAAAGCAATTTACAGTTTTTCTTGAAATTTCTTATGAAGTTTCCACGCTCATTCGTAGATGTTTCCAGAAAAATTGAAAGAAAATTTACTATGGTTGGTCCATTGAATTAAAACTAAGTATATTTTTTTTTAAAAAATGTATAATTTATATATTTTATTTATATGTTTATATATTGTTACTTATTTATAAATATTATTATAAATAAATAATTATGATAATAGGAGTGTTACAAACGACAAACTAATTTTGCGACTGCATCCACGATTTCTCGGGGCAACTTCCCTTTTCAGCCTGCAGCCAAGATCACCCAGAGTCTCCGAGGCGGTGATAATCGCCTGCATTTTGCCGTGTAGGCAAAAACAGTTCCTGCGCGTTAAAATAGTCGCATCCGCGAAGAACGTCGGGCGTACGACGTTTTCTTGCAAGGAAAGGGACGGTGAGTCACCGTCGGTGACGCGCTTTTTTTCTTCTTCTTTTCTTTTTTTTTGACGCGCTAAAGCCCCCGAATTTGCATCGGGGCTTCGCTCGGTGCTAGACAAGCCTTATCTGAACGTGTTCCGGCCAAACAGCGTGAAGATTTAAAAAAAAATCGGATATTTTTTCTCGTTTTTCGGCAATTATCGGAAAACCGTTGATTTTTCGACAAAGTAAGTGGACCTTACTTGAAAGCAGATAAGATTTTGGTCATTTTTAACCGGGTCTGAAATTTTTCTGATGAAAAATGCGCTCGTTATAGGGTATTCAAAGAAAAGCCAAGATTTTCAAAATTTCGTTTTTTAATGGTTTTTTGCTTAAAATTTTTTTTCAGCAATCCTTTAGGAAAAGCATATTGATTGTAAAATGCAGAAGGGCGTATCTCGGAAAACTCCCCGGTGGCTCCCCTCTTGAATCCAGAGTTTTTGGCGAACAAGAGGCAGTCATATTTTAATGATATTTTCATTAACCCTTAAATGCTGAAGCCCGGTCAAATTGACAGGAGACTTGTTTAAAAAAACGTGCCACGAGAGTTGTGACTGTTGTGAGGGACCGCGGTACATACGAGCCGTAGATGTAGGTCTGTAAATATTTGTGCATTAAAAATATAATCAAACCTCAAATTTAAAAAAGAAGAAAAAATCGAGGAACAACAGAGTCGAGACGTAATCGGGCCTTTCAATTTTTTCTCTCGAATCTGAGCGACACCTTACTGGCAGCATAGAACGGAGCATTGCGAGTTCACGCATAGCGCCATCGCGCCTTCAATTTTGCAGATGCAACACGGACATCCATCATGTACGAATAGTCGTATCTCTGCGCCGTCAACAATGCGCCTCCTTTACTTTACTCTATTTCCAGGTTGTATTTTTTTCAGTTTATCTTATTTGTATTTTTAGCGGTGCTTTAAAGGATGTATGAGCAACACAGCCGTAAAATGGAGAGCCGTAATAGTCGAGCCTCGTTTCTTAACTTTTCTCACGACACCGCACTGGCAGCAAAGCGGAGCTGCGGAACATCGCGAATTCACAGCTGCATGGCGCCATCGCGCCTTCAATTTTGCAGATGCAACACAGACATCCATCAAGCACGAATAGTTGTATCTCTGCGCCGTCTTTCCATTTGCCCTATTTCCATATTGTGTTTGTTTCGTTTGTCTCATTCGTAGTGGTGCTTCAAGGGCTACGTGATGAGCAACACAGCCGAAAATAGGATGTGCCCTAATCAATTATCATTTTGAAAAGAAAAAAAATGTTGGAGGTCTCTCTCAAGCGATCAAAAGGGCACACGTCTAAAAATTGACTGAACTACCTCTTCTGAGAGAGTGACACGACACATGGCGGATGAGGACGGAGTGTGCTAAAGCGTCTCTATGTTACCAAAAAGGTGAAAATTTCGAAGGAAAGTCTTTTTTACCGATCTCAGAAATTTTATGTATGGGTATTTGGACACTTGACAAAAGTTCGAGAGCTAGTTTGATTTCCTCACTTAATGACGCTCATCGTCCCCTTTTCGAAAACTATTATCGAGACAAATTTTCAATGCCCCAATGTAGTTTTTCGACGGAGAGTGGCCAATTTTTCGCGTTAATAGCGAAATCTAAAAGCGTAAAGCGTAATAGTGGAAGTTTGCACACTTGATTTCATCGAATGTCTGCTAATGAGTGAAATATTTGTCATTCATTACAGCTTGATTAAACCAGGATGTCCCGATTTTTCACATTATCTTCTTCAAAATATTGAGCTACGGATACAAAATCTGAATTCAGCAAATTAAAAAACCCAAAACATCAATTTTCCAGCATTTTTGTAGGTCCAGGCGCCTCTAGGGACTTATTTTCGGTTTATAGTAGTTCCAGGACCTCCAGTCACCACTATCATGCGTACGAGGACCTATTACTCTTACTTTCTCTTCTCCCGTTCATTTATGAATTTTCCGCATTTTTTGTGGGTCATAATTTTACGAGTCTAAAAATTTACGAGTTTTTTATAACTTTTCTCAACAGTTACTGCTACTAGGGAGGTCGAGAAATTGCCTACCTCGTCACAGTGAGGGCGAACTTGAAAACGCATTGGGGACGGACGCCAAGAACGAAACAAGAGATCGGGAAGACGCAATGCTTGAAGTATTCCTTCAGTTTTGCAGGCGCTTCCCGCGATCTTTCTTCGCGCCAAGTTCAAAGTTTCGGAAATTATCTTCCGGAAGATGAGATCCTTATTCACGGATCCAGTCACGATTAAAACTTTCTCGCATATCCACACCGATGAAAAAGAGCTTGATCTCTTTTCCGCTGACTCGGAGATTTTAACGCAGAGTAGAGAAGTTGGATGGGACGAAACGCGTAATAGAGAATTTGCAGGTGTCTGATTTGATGAATTTCGTGTTTAATTGTAAGTGGAAACTACTGAGTGAACTGAACACGAGGATACCCTTGGTTCATGAATTGAACAATTATTGGAGGAGATATGACAAAATGATCTAATCTGCTAAAATACGTGTGTTTATATGGTTAATGCCGCCAGATGACGTCACTAGGCGGTGCATTTTCTCACTTTTAAATCTATGTTTATACTATTTCCAATATCAGAGTAAAATTATAAAAAATACTGTGAAATCAGCTCTTTAAACACTTTCAGATGAAGCAATAAAAAATTTCCATGCAAATTCTCCATTTCGACGATTCCAACCAATTTCAATTATCAGCACAGTGGATCGAGACAATGGGAGAGGTCGAACATGATTTTTTTACTGAAACTGCAAATTTTGATGTTTATTCCGTCACATTTTAAATTTCAAGGGATGCTTGGAGAGGAAAATTTCATGAGGAAACCCATGGATCCACGTTTAGTGTCTCAAAGTTATGTATAAACGGAGCTATAAGCGTTTAAAGTTTCCAAATTTTGTCCGACCTCTTCTATTGACTGGATCCACTGTGTGGCGTTGAGGTGCAAGTGGACGGGTCTAGAGTGACGAACAGTAGCGGACATTCCAAGTGGGTTTCTTCATGGTATGTAGTAAGGATACATTCACCTTGCTTGGCGTGGAAGGGTTTGCAGGCCTGTCAGCCAATGAGAATGAAGCTGTGTGCCTGTATGACCCAACTGTGTGGCAGTTCTCAATAAACCGAGGGCTCAGGTATGAATGATATCGATGACTTGACGTCAAAAAGTGCGCACCTCAAAATCTCCCACAAGTGTGTGTAGTTATTATTTTAAAATATACTTTAAAGAAACCAGACTGTAAAATTTTCGGTCAATATTTCAAGATGAGGGAAGATAATTTTTTTTAACAAATAAATTATGAGCAGAGATTAGCAACATCACATTAGAAGATAGGTATATAATTATTTACCAACCGTACCCATCTATCTATACATGCCTCTTTACTGCCTTGAGACGGTTTTATCTGACTCATCGAGTTGACTCTCTGAGCGTCTGACCGAAGTTATGCTTTTGCTAAAAAATTCGAGGAATTTTAAAATCTTCACCTCTAAATATTGGTTTAATTATTATTCAAAAGATTGATGGGCAAAAACTGATGCACCGTATTTTTTAAGGCTTTTTGATGATAGGTGCCTCATTAAAGAAAAAATAATTAAATATTTATGTTTCTTTTTTCTTTATCCGGTTGTATCATAGTACTCACATTTCTGACATCGTGGTCCACTGATCGTGTTGCATCAGCTAATCACGATATATCTCACTTGCCAGTTTCGCGCAGCGCCTGCCGGAGATGATGCACTAATGTTTTAGCTTCCATTTTTGTTCTACATTTTACTGTGTAATTCACCTGATGATGGCTGATACAGCCAAAATGGCCATAGTGTTTCAAGTTTAACAACCGAGGAAAAATTCACATCGGGCGAAAAAGAAATAGGAGTACCAATTAAATATTTTACTCGAATTAAAAATTTTCACTCTTTGGCACTGTTTTCTTGAAACAAGCTAAGTAATACTTAAGTATTTTACTTTCAGAGAATATGCCTCGATACCAATTTATGGAAAAATCATGCAAAATTTTGCGCACAGAGACTAAATGACCCTAGTTTAACAGACAGGGGCAATTCAACTTAGAAGTTTTGACAGGAAAATTGTGAAAAAGATTGTGGGGTTGAGTAAGCTAGAAAGTTGAAACTACTCCTGACTCATTTTTTCCGCCAAAAATGTGACTTGGTTCCATTCTCTTTCATCCAGTTCAAACTCTTTGCAGTCTAGTTTATTTCAATGTGAATAGAAGACTTAACTTTGCATAACAATCAGAAAGTTTTTACCTAAAATGACAGGACAAACTGCTAGTTTGTCTCTGTTATTCGGCACGTCATCATAATTTAAGAGAAAGCTTTAGGATTAGGAAATTGGTTAACAATGAAAATTAAGAAATAATAAATTAAAATATTCATTGAAAAAAGATTAAGTTTGGTACATAAATCATAACAAGAGAAAACAAATTTGTTGTTTCCGATAATCATCGAAAAACAGTTTTTACAACAACGTTCAGCAGTGAACATATTATTTTTTACGGGACAGTTAAAATACAAAACTTACAAAATCACGCATCACGCTATAAAGTACAAAAGAGTTGCCAGGAACTGTTTAACTGGAGACTATAATTCTCATCAATATCACAGCGTTTTGGGAACAGTTCATGAGTTTACACCTGAGATCAGCTTTTCTAGGAAAAGAGTATAGACTCTGACTAAATGATCAGATCCAGCGCTTGCAAGTTGAAGAATTTTATCATTATCCTTTGTGTCTTTTCCAGCTTCACCGAAAACAGGACGGAACGCAAGTTTTTTCACTGTTAAAGTGTGTGATTCACTGTAACAAAAGAAACACAAAAATTGATAATGAGAGCAATGGAAGTCATGAAAATTAGAAATTGTCATAGGTTTCATTATGTACCAAAGAAAATATAAAAAAATATTGGAAAGTATGTTTCTTTCTAATTCTGTTCTTGAACAGCTGCTTAACCAATATAAATAGTAAAACATCACTTTTTACAATTTTAGGCAATTAATTTATTCTTAAAAATGTTCATCACTTTAAAAACTTCCTTGATTTTCAGCAACCAATCACCAATCAACGATTGGCCCCTCTTATTTGCTTGATCAATGGTTTTTTACTTTGTATCTGTATTGCATGGCAAGATTTATAAGAGTTAAAAATAAGTATCTCCATTGCATTACTCAAAATTCTCAGACTATGATCTATTTTTCCAAAAGAGAACTGCAAAATATCTCCATCAAACTTTTTGGGAGTATTTTTAAAAAAGTGAAAATAAAAATTACAGAAAATTTCAGGAAATACAGTCGGTTTGTGATATTTCAAAATGATTAACATGAACAGAGATTTGCATCATCGCAATCAGACGTATTCATTGGTGTTTGATATTAATTTATCATCAGCGCTGTCATAGAAAATTACATAAATTTTTTTTGAAACTGAGGAAGGACAAAGTCCTAACATTTTTTAAAAATAATTGCAGCAAAAAGTTGAGCGAAATATCTTTATTTTCAAATTTATGAGAGGAAATAAGGCAAACTCACTGAAAAACAAAATGCGAGCTACTGAGAGCTTCCATTTCGTTGTTGGTTGCAGTCAGAGTTCGAAACTTACATTTGAGTTTTACAGGTCTGTTAGATTAGAAACCGGATTTTGGTGATAACTAGCCCACAATGCGTTCGAATTAGGTTTTCTTGGACTTTCCTGATAGCTGAAAATATACTTAGGAACGCTACGTTCACAAATTTGAAAAATCCTAAATAGCTTCATTGGTATGTGGCTTGAAGTAAGGCAACCTCATGGGTGTTTTGCAATTTTTATATTTGACCAAACTTATCTCTCTATTTTCGGTCTTGCGCTACCTTTTTCAAGCTACAAGGATGATTGGAGTTTCGTCTCCATATCATAGCCGTACCCTCAAGTTTTGTCACCGAAAATTATCCTATCAAAAAATGTAGGATCATTGTTAGAACGTTCAAGCAGCTAAAGGGAAATTGATATTCGGTTGGATTTTTGTTCAACGGACAACAATCAAGGGACAAGTTTACCTGAAACTTGATGCATGTCTATATACGCTATCAAAATTGTACAAGCAGAGCCTTCAGAAATATTATACAGTTCAGCAAGCTCAGAACAACCATTTTCGAGTACTTTTGCCTGCACTTCTTCCACTTGGCAAATGTCAGTTGCCGTTGATGGTCGATTCCCGTGCTCCTCATCTTCGACGGACTCCTGACCAGTTTTGAATTGTTTAGCCCACACAAAACAGTGAGAACAATTCACACAATGATCTTGGTAAACTTTACTTAGCATACCAAAAGTTTCGGTACAAGTTATACCGAGTCTAAAACAAAATTTAATGTTAAATCTTTGCTCTATCAGTGATCGCATGATGAAAATCGCAGAACGCACCTGACTCACTCATATTCAAGGGGACACAGAATGAACACTGATCAAAACAAACAAAATCTGTGAACGTAGCGTTCTTAAGTATATTTCCAGCTATCAGGAAAGTCCAGGAAAACCTAATTCGAACGCATTGTGGGCTAGTTATCACCAAAATCCGGTTTCTAATCTAGCAGACCTCGTACGAGCCATGTGGCCTATCAAACTCGATTTTTAGGGGCCATTGAAGATTTTTTAGAGGCCAAATCGACTTTTTGCCAATATATCACGGCGCATTGAGGGAAAAGTTTGATGCAAGATGCTTTAGTTACAGAGCTAGTAGCTGTAACTTGGGGAAGACAAATGCACTAAGAATGAAAATGTGAATAATAGAAAAAGCTTTTACTCATAATACTGAAAGTTCTGAGTTCAAAATGAACGTTGGATTTGCTAGTATGTTAATAATCATACAGTTACTTACGAGCATTCTGGCTTTTTTTGTTATTGAAATTCATGGCAATTTCTTTAACAAAGAGAGCCAGAATGCTCGTAAGTAACAGTATGTTCTGAGTTTTTTCAATTCGAACAGCTTTTTTTTCTTTTAAATTATGTGACTTCCTGTGGGTTTCTGCGAACATATGTGATCTCTCCCTTCCTTCCCCTTGTCCCGTTCAACACCAGTCCTCATTCTGCTGTGCCGCCATGCCGCAGCAAAATTGCATGCGCAATCGCTTGAATTCCGTGAGTTCAATCTGGTGCCATGCGTCAAAATTTCGAAAAATCACCCAACAGAAAAATTAGGATTTTTGGGGGAAATTTTAGGGGTCACACTGGCGCAGTGTCTCCATTTTTTAGGTGCCATGGTCGATTTTTTAGGTGTATTTGCTGTGAGTTTCGAACACTGGTTGCAGTAATTAGCTTTAAAAAAATTAAACTTAACTGTTAATACTTTTGCATGCTTTATTGCGGCAAGATATTGTGCAAAAATATCTGACAGAGACGAAGTCTGGAATACCTGTGAAACTTTTAACAGTATAAGGTTAGCAGGAGTTTTTTCTTTGGTTTCCTTGATCAAGTTTCATGGTATTTTACTTTTCTCTTTCCAATTTCTTTGGATGTTCTTTCTTTGTTTATGACAACTGATAAAAAGAATCATGGGACGAAAAAGGAAAGGAAAAAGTTAAAAATAAAGTGTTGCTCACAAGAAAACGTCAACTAAGTATTTTCTAGAAGCACCATCAAAATATATCCATTACCTTCCTTTCAAAGTCTGAAGAGGAGACCATTTTGCTGCTACAGACCAAAGGTACAAGTTAATGTAACCACTTTCACAGCCGAGGGCGATGAGATAAGAGCCAGTGCCACCAACATATCCCGGCGCAATGGAACAGCTTGTGATTGACTCGTTGTTCAGCATCAGCACCGAGCTAACTTTGTCTGACAAAGTACTAACTTCCTCCTGCATGCTCTCTGCGACACTCCACACAACAGCTTTGCTGTCTCGGGACCCAGTGCAGAAGATCTTTGAGTCGTGACCCCACGAACAGCACCAGATGATTCGAGTGTGGATGCCCTTCTTCCCGCCAGTCTTAGCGAAGAGTTCAAAATGAACGTCACTAGATTCAGACTCTGCAACAGGAAGGTCATTATTTGGAATTATCTTGATTAGTTGAGACCAGACTGATCTGGATGATGAAAACATCCAGCAAATTGATAGAAAAACTGACACATTAATTCTGTTTGTCAGTCACATTTAACTAGAGGGGCACTACTGTTTTGAAAAAACATGGAGACAAATTGCTGTTCACTAAAGGGCCAGATACACCTGCGCACTACACGCGCGTCTTGACCCGAAAAGTAGGATCCGATTCTACTTTGAGCGAATTACGAGTGGCGAGTTGCGACCTGATTGGCTACGAAGATTGCCGAAAGCCTAATCGCCGCTCAAGAAGCGCGTCTAGCTCGCAGGTGTATCTGCTCCTTAAGGGCGTATTACCCCTAGAACTTCAATTTATTCCTTGATAATCGGTTACAAACCACCTTTACCAGATGTCACAAAAAGTCACAAACAATTCTTAAAAGGAAGAAAAAGAAGACATAGAATCGATAGAGGAACTTCAGCACTTTTGGTGGACTGCGGCACTTCCCAATCAAAGACCAGAATTTACATTAAACATCTGGTTGGAGCAATTGACAGGTAGTCAAAGTACCTGTTGATTATTTTCCAATGATTCCTGCTGTTGAGATAAATTCAACCAGGAGTTAGGTGTAACAAGAGGTGACAGAGCACTACTTTCGTGGTTATCCATTGTCAAACATGAATAGCATTTCAACCAGAGGTAATAGAACTGGCCCTAGGAGCAAATTTACCATCACCAGAAAGCCATAGAATGACTTGTAAGTAAAAAAGGGCATATCAGCAGTGAAACTGCAGGAACGCGTAGCTTGTTTGCAGAGTTTAAAAATCTTCACTCCTATATCACTTTATTAAATGAAAACAAACCAACGATTTTGCTTGAATTATTCATAAATTAATCTTAACATAGAGAAGAAGAATCGGGGGAGTTTTTGAGAAACAATACTAAGTATTTTTCCACTTGAAGAATAAAATATGACAGGAAGTCTGCAACATCGCAGACCCAGATACGCATTCTTGCAGTTTCACTGTCAATCTGCTCGATGAGAGTTTCACTGCAGTTAAGTCCTTCTTCAAACAAGCCACTCAATTTAGACTTCATTTTGCAATCAGGAACTACAAGAAACTACTTTCTGGCTTCTCTGTAAAAAAACTCATCTGTATAGGGAAACTAAGGGTACACACATTGTTTCTGAACCCAGCCACAAATTGTAGTTCCTAATTGCAAAATGCAGTCAATTTAATTTGCAAAGAGTGCTATTCAAGTCAAACTTACTGCTCCTTTTGAAGAGACTCCAGTCACGATCCCTCGATACAGACAACAAGTAAAGATCATTCGGGGAAAAACTCAGTTGCGTTATTGTTAAAGAATGAGAGACCAAGCTTTCTATTCTCTTCCAAGTTCTCGTATCCCTGAAACAGAACGATAGAATTGAATTAAACGAATACTTAACAGGGTAAAAAAGTAGTCTTCAAAATGATATATCAGAGCTTTATAAATAAATGTTCTTGCCTGGCATTTCCTATCTGAAGAATTGCTCGTAGATGAACATGAGAGAAAATAGAGACGATAGTGGACTCAATCTTAAGATCATTTAAATGACTACTAAACAAAAAGCGAAATTAAACACCACCGTATATACTTCCTTATCAAAAGTTTACATAGAATGCTGTGAACACATTAAAACTTTCAAGTCTAAGTTAATAAATAAGTTAGGAAATGACAGGTTTTGTCTATGTTCATTCACACTTGCCTCCCAAAAATAAACCAGAACCCACTCACGTTAAATCTAGCATTAATAATAACAAATTTCAGGATGGAAGAATTTTCTTATGTACTGATTGTTTTCAGTAAGATTAAGGGTACCTTGTATCAGAAAGGGAAGGGAATTTGTGTGAAACTAATCTCTTGTGTTATTTGCCTAATGCAAAGATTAATTTCAATATGGACATAACTTACTTGCCTTGATCATGGTTCTTTCGCAAGCTGGAAGTTTGAATTCTCTATGGGTACACAATTACATAAATTTTACATTCTCTCACTTTTTACAAATTAAAGGGGAATTTTTTTGGAGGTGCACACTCCATCTTCAGCTTTATAAAGTCCTTAAATTTGTAAAAAGTGATGAACTTGGAGTTATGAAATTGACAACTGGGCGTACCCAATACCCATTGTTTCAAAAGTTCACAGTTTAGTCACCTATCCTAATCCACAATGTTTGAATTCTCTGTTTTTAATGGAAACTACAAACATTAATCTTTCACTTGTCACGGCTCCGTTGAAGGGAAGTTATATGAAAAGTGATTGGTCGTCTTCGAACTCTTCGGCATCTTCAAGTAGGGTAAAAATACTATGTTTTTAGCCAAAAATCGAAATGTGTTGTCCGAGCTCCTCAAAAAATAAATCGACTTTTAGGTTTTTTTCTCAAAAAAATCACGAAATTGAAGAGATTTCCATTTTTTTCAGGGACAAATCGTATCGCAATCTAAAATCTAATTATACTGTTAAAAATCCCTTGCTTTCAGCTTTCTAACGGCCTACAGTTTTTGTGATTTGGAGCAACTGACCGTCTATAAACGGAATTTTACTGCAATCATATCAAGGAATTTTCCGCCAACTCGGACGGCCGGTTCCCTTGAAGAGATACATATCTCTGCTATTTTTGAAATTAAGAAATAAAACATGCACACCGTTGAAAGATCACACTCTCAGCTTTCTATTGGTATAATAATTTTTGAATTTTGAGCAACTTAACGCTGGCACAAAGGAATTTTTCGAAAAAATGTCCAAAAACAAAGAAATACGGGTGGCTCCAGTCAAAGTCAATTTCTAGCCGCACAAATGCACCAAAATAAAAAAACCATAATGTCGTTAGAAAGCTGAAATCGTCAGCTTTCGAGTGGTACCTTGGTTTTTTTTGTAGCGTTAAAAAATCTTGATTAAAAAATACGAATCTATGTCGGAGATGAAACCTTGTATTTTTGCCACTCTTTTTTGTGGGGAGGCATCTCTTAATTTTTCTCCCCTCATTTTTGGGGAGATTTTGGTCACTCTAAACATTACCTGAGAGTCCTGTGTCTCATATGACACATTATGAATCACACCTGTCTCAGCGAAAATTCATGGTTGCCAAATTTGGCCATTTATCATAGCTTTTCCGAATTACCTGATGTAATTATCGTGTTTTTGGCTAAAAAAATGTGTCATAATAAGTGCAAAGTCAATAGAAAATAGAAAGCTGGAGTTTTATAAGAAAATATGAAAAGGCTGTTCATCGAGTCTTTTGTTTCCTTTTTTTAATGTTTTTTTGTTTTTTGTTTTTGCACTTTTAATACTTTATGAGGGAAAACATGTAAAATAGATGACGATTCAGTCTAATTTGTTTTTTAAAAAAACCGATTGTTAAACAGAAATAACATTTACTTTATTACATAAAACAAAAGATATCTCTCACATAATAGCACAATAGAATAAACAAGTTACAAGAAAATCAGTCTTAGTTAATTAGAGGTGCGATGTGTTGTATGCACAAACGGCGCGCAACAGTGCGGGTCCGTAATTTTCATGGTTCTCTGCCACTTTAAATTTTAGCCACGTTTCATTAAAATCATGGTGGGTAGCCTCTATCGCTTGCTCGGCATAATATCCTAACCCATGCTGGTACTTTCTACAAAAATCTGGCACATGGTAGAAAACCACATGAACTTTTGGGGTTACAGGGATGTCTAAATAAAGATAACTATCCATAAATTTCTGAATACATTCCTGATAATTTTTTTTTAATTCAAGAGAGAAGCAAGAGTCCACCACAGATTTAAAGGTTTGGAACGCAAGATACATACTTAAGGCCACATACTTAAGGCATTGAAGAGAATCTCTTCTTAGGAAATCGATTTTTTTTAACAATAACTGACATGCATTGCCATTGAATGCGGGTGAGCCGTGCCGCATCAGACGCTGCACGTTACAGATCTTTGCCCACTTTTGTGCATCATATTCAAACTCCTTGTGCATATGATTATACAAAGTATTTACGACCCCCAGTAATAGGTGTAATTTGGGGGGAGGGATGAGATCGAGGAACAACATGTCCTCGTCCATATTGAACACAGTTGGGTAAATACAATTTTTAAAGTTCTGCGCTTTTTGTTTGTTTTCGCCTGATTTTATCCATTCGGAATAGTTATTCATGGTGCTCCCTACGATCCTATATATGCCTAGTTTATCTAACTCACTTTTCTTGGCATCGCACCAGGTGCACGGGTGCGCACTGGAATGCGTCATGATACCAACCAATATATTAGCTAGTTTAAGATCGGTAGCAACAGTTCCTAGAAAATTATTAATCGACAATTTCGTCCAGAGAGTGTGAATATTGATGAAATTTTCTTGGGTATGGGGCAAATACCCAAAATGAAAATTTTCTTTACCCCAGATGGTGAGAAATTCTTGGTCACAATACCTTCATTATATTTTCCTTGAAGTTTTTTTCCCTTCTTCCGGACTATTTATGACTAATTCACATGGTAAAAGGACAGACACACAAATTTTTAAAAAACCTTGGCCGCCGTCAATACCAAATTTATAATGCACATTTTCCACTTGCAGTTTTTCTTTCACAAAATTTAAAAAACCTCCAAGATCGTTACAGAAAATTAAAGTTTCCACAGCTTTTGTTTCTGATGTACCTTTTATGTTTACAAACTCAACTTGCTCAGCGTTAAAATAATTATCAATCTCATGAGTGGCATGCTGAAGATTTTTTTCAAGGTAAGGCTCAATAACATTCCTGTTTTTTGTGGCCATTCGAATGATCTTTGCAATCCCTAATGTTGTCTTTGAACTTAGATTAAACGAAGTTTTAATCTTTTGAAAATCTCCAAGGGTAAATAATGGCTTCTTTAACTTTTCATTCACGCCAACCATTACTTTTAAAGGCCTGCCTCTAAGTTGCGAGAGTGATAACACCCCTGATGACTTAGGTTTTACATCATGACCTTCACTCCTTTTTTCCTGAACAATTCCCTTCAGCAATGCTGCACCTACATGTTCTTCAAATTTTAAACTACAAGAATCTTTAACGAGTGTTACAATATTATTTACCAGAGCTACAGTGTTGCACTTATGTTTCCGTCCTTTTTTCAGCAAGTTCATGCATTTATTGCACCGCTTTCCGATCCCAGCTTTTTTTGTTACACGTCCAGATTCCACTTCTTTCCTTGGAGCGGTACACATTTGAAACGGCTTGGCACATGAAGGCATAACTTGTTTGTTCTTTTGTGAAAAGTTTATGTTCGCAGGCATCCTGGCAAGATTGCACAGATAACACATACAGGGGTAGCCATCACTCCTCTCCGCAACGGCTCTAGTTTCTTTTTTCAAAACAAATTTTGAAAAGTCCGGTATATTTAGGATTGCTTTCCCACGGTTGACATTTGCTTTGCATTTGCCACACACAACACATGGTAAACATTCGTTTTCAGAGTCATATTTCAGCACTAAGACTTTAATTTTAGCCCGGAGGGACTCGGAAAGCTTATGCAGAGGACCTTTGCGACAAAAGCACAACAAACACACCGCATGCCGAATTTCTACGTGATTTCTTTTATGATTTAAGCCCATTATTAAGATCAGGCACTGACATCGGGTCAACGACTGCTGTCAAACTGTCGCATTTTCCTCAATAATCAATGCTCAGTAATCATTATCATCTTATTGTGCACCAATCTAGTGACATTATCATCAATCAATGTTTATATTAAGATAATCATTAACGCGAAAACCTGAGCAATGTAATAACCCAAGAGAACTCGTTGTCGGACGGTGGGATATTACACGGAAAAACACGATAATTACATCAGGTAATTTGGAAAAGCTATGATAAATGGCCAAATTTGGCAACCATGAATTTTCGTTGAGACAGGTGTGATTCATAATGTGTCATATGAGACACAAGACTCTCAGGTAATGTTTAGAGTGACCAAGTCTCCCTAAAAATGAGGGGAGGAAATTAAGAGATGCCTCCCCACAAAAAAGAGTGGCAAAAATCCAAGGTTTCATCTCCGACATAGATTCGTATTTTTTGATCAAGATTTTTTAACGCTACAAAAAAAACCAAGGTACCTTTCGAAAGCTGACTATTTCAGCTTTCTAACAACATTATGGTTTTTTATTTTGGTGCATTTGTGCAGCGAAAAGTTGACTTTGACTGGAGCCACCCGTATTTCTTTGTTTTTGGACATTTTTTCGAAAATTCCTATGTGCCGGCGTTAAGTTGCTCAAAATTCAAAAATTATTACACCAATAGAAAGCTGAGAGTGTGATCTTTCTAACGGTGTGCATGTTTTATCTCTTAATTTCAAAAATAGCAGAGATATGTATCTCTTCAAGGGAACTGGCCGTCCGAGTTGGCGGAAAATTCCTTGATATGATTGCAGTAAAATTCAATTTATAGACGGTCAGTTGCTCAAAATTACAAAAACTGTAGGCCGTTAGAAAGCTGAAAGCAAGGGACTTTTAACAGTATAATTAGATTTTAGATTGCGATACAATTTGTCCCTGAAAAAAATGGAAATCTCTTCAATTTCGTGATTTTTTTGGAGAAAAAAACCTAAAAGTCGATTTATTTTTCGAGGAGCTCAAACAACACATTTCGATTTTTGGCTAAAAACATAGTATTTTTACCCTACTTGAAGATGCCGAAGAGTTCGAAAACGACCAATCACTTTTCATATAACTTCCCTTCAACGGAACCGTGTTGTGAGTTGATTCTGGAAGAATCTGATACGCTCAAAGTTTTCTGCTTGAAATTTTGATGAGAAAAATATGCTGTAGTGCTAAATTTCTTACCCTGTCTAAAGGTTAATTGATTTAAGACAATATTAATTTTTCTTTTTTTTTCCTACATTTTTGTTCAGTAATTATTTTATGTTCATGATAGAAATGGAGCACCAGCTGTTTCATTTGCGTTCTTGGTATTTTCAACTTCATACAGTGACAGTATCGATAAAATTGAGACAAGTATGCTGATTTGACCTTCTTTGGAATGTGGAAATTTTCTCAAAACAGTGAATTTTTTGGATGACATTTTTTTTATATATTAACATAAGCGCAGGCCTATAAAGAAATGTCTCAGAGTGACAAAGCATTCAAAATTAAGTAATTGAGGTGAGAAACTTATAAGATGTAAATTAAGTCTACCAGAAAGTGGATGAAAAAAAGTCACACGTCATTAAAAGAGGAAATACTACCGGAATTTTGATAAGCTGAGAACTGCACCCTTCGACTTACCATAAAATAATAGCGGCATGTTCCGTTGAGGTTGCTTTGCAAGCGGATGCCAAGATTGAACCATCATGAGAGGCTGCCAAACTGAAGATTTCATAACCATGACCGTAGAGTTTTTGGATCTCAGGCCACAAAGTATTTTGTACCAAATCTTCTTCTGTTGGAGGCTCTGTAAAGTCAAGCTTCAATTTTTAATATTTTTTTATTTAGTTTCATTAAAAGTAGATAAAGAACTATGGATTCTAAAGATTAGTCTCTCCATGGCAGACGTGATTCATCAGATCAATTTAGTATACTGATACTACTAGATTAATATTGGTATACTACATAGGGTGTTCAAAAAGTTTTGCACACTTCCGGATTTTGAGCGAACAAAAGCAGCTATCAATTTGCGGTATATGTGTGCTTAAAGTAGACGTAATTACCAATAAAACAAGACCAAGAACAACTCTCTAGCTTAAAAAATGACAGAGATACAGGGTTTTGAAAATGACATGTAGCGTTACCCCCTCCAGGATTTTTAGCTACAAATATGTTTATCAAGGGAAAAAAATTAAATGAGAATTGAGTGTTTTTATTGAAAAAACTTACAACTCTTACGGAAATTGACGAACTTCAAGTTTCTTCATCGGATGACACCGATGACTCAACATTCGGCTGTTTTTCGAAGTATTTTCCACCACTTTGAACACAAAGCTTCAGCCACTCTGTCCAATTCACAAGGATCGTCTTTTCGAAGTCTTCTTGACGGAGAGTTTTGAAGCATTTTCGAACAGCAGTTTTGATCTGGAAGCAGTTTTGGCTTTGGAATGGTTCTTTCCTGAGTTGAAGAAATTTTTGAGAGGCACACGGTTTGATTCCATAGCCTAGATCAAAACCGCTGTTCGAAAATGCTTCAAAACTCTCCGTCAAGAAGACTTCGAAAAGACGATCCTTGTGAATTGGACAGAGCGGCTGAAGCTTTGTGTTCAAAGTGGTGGAAAATACTTTGAAAAACAACCGAATGTTGAGTCATCCGTGTCATCCGATGAAGAAACTTGAAGTTCATCAATTTCCGTAAGAGTTTGTAAGTTTTTTCAATAAAAACACTCAATTCTCATTTAACTGTTTTTCCCTTGATAAACATATTTATAGCTAAAAATCCTGGAGGGGGTAACGCTACATGTCATTTTTAAAGCCCTGTATCTTTGTCATTTTTTAAGCTAGAGAGTTGTTCTTGGTCTTGTTTTATTGGTAATTACGTCTACTTTAAGCACACATATACCGCAAATTGATAGCTGCTTTTGTTCGCTCAAAATCTGGGAGTGTGCAAAACTTTTTGAACACCCTTAGTATTTCGTATAATTTAGTATACTTTAGTAAATAGTGTAAGAAACTTATTTAAAACAAGAAAGAGACTTAATACGTAAAATAGATAAAACGAAAAAGTAATTATTCAAATCTCACTTCACTCCCTTTCCTTTGTTTTTGGTAAGACGTATTTCGTACCTATATGCAACCGATCTTCAGTTCCTGAATTTAGTCTAATTGAATCAACAGATGCAAAAACGTCCGATGTCCAAGACAGTGTTTCAGAATTTGAGAGGACAATTTTGTTGTAACTTGACAACACAAAATGGTTTAAGACGTTAGGAATGTAGAACAATCTTATAAATAATCCCCTAAGTGTAATTAAACGTTTACAAGAGAGATCGATCCTATTCATCAGTGTCGTGGGACAAAAACCCACCATAATTATAAGACCCTGTATTGGACAACGGACGTTTTCGTATATGTCGATTCAATTAACCAATACAGTCTTAATTACGTCAATGTCAAAAATTCCACTTAAGGTAATTATCATTTGACTAATCATTTAACCAAACAAAGAACATACAATTTTGCAATAAAATCAAAGAGGCATTTTCAGGTACATGGTCCATTTTATTCTATGGTCAGTTTACATGGACTGCCTCTCTGAATTTTAGGCAAAAGAACCAAAGTAAGTCCACCATAAAGAAGAAAATGAAGAAAAAAAAGGCGCAAAAGCATTGTTTTTGGATTCATAGACAATTTTGTCGAGTATTATTAAAAATCTTTTTTTCATCGATGGATGTGAACGTGAAGTTTCAAAAAACTCCACAATCTAGAGAATGGAACTACTTGCCAGCACTCATTCAATTATGATCATAAATGTGAGGCAAAGTTGATAAAATACACAAAAGATCACTCACGCTTCAAATCCAATGGTGAGAAGTACGCCTCAGGGTAGTTATTTTTGTCGGTTTCCAGTTCGGTTTTCGTCTCTTCACTCTTATATACTGCTTTATTTGATAAACCTAATGCAGGCACAGATGCACCAAGAGGGTTGATTGCGACGCTATCTCCTTAAAAATAAGAGAAGAAAACATTAAATAAATTACAGAAAACAAGTGTCTCTGTTATTTATATATCATTGACTGTGAAAAAGCTACCCTTAAATTACTTTCTTGAAAATTATTATTTTGCTAGTCCCTACCTACTGGTTCCTTTGGACACCTGACAATTTGTAGGGTGATGAGAAAATTTTAAAAAAATCACACGTTCTGAGAAAACCTTCTAGTTGAACAAAATTTGAATTGACATCATGCAGCGGTTGACTTAAATTACCGATTTTAATTTCAGACACTGCTCTGAATGATTTTTCCCAGCATCCTACTACAATACCAAATCATAGGAGAAAGTTTACCTGATTTATTTCGGTCAACTTAGCTATTATAAAAAAAAAAACACTAAAAAATAAGGCCCGAACTATGTGTAACAAGGTGGTAAAATAGTGCTAGGTCCACACTATTTTGTGGGGAAAACAAGGCTAGAAGAGTTCAAAAATTTCAATTAGAGTCAAAAATTTTGAAAAAAACTTTTCTGATTTTAACGTTGATGTTCGGGTTTGCATAAGAACTTAATCATTTAAATTTTTAAGAGAACTCACTTGCATGTTGTTTATTTCCGTAATACCGGCTGGATGCGTTTCGGTCTCATCAGCGACACAAACAACGTCAAATTATCAACGTAAAATTATGAAAATAAACAAAGTGCAAGAGAGTTTTCTTAAAAATTTAAATTATTTTCTGGTTTTGTTTTCCCTGCAAAAAAGAAAGGACCCAGCACTATTTTACCACCTTGTTTCCTATTATATCAAGAGAAAAAGGGGCAATCTCAGTAAATTAAACAAACTTTTTGAACTGTTCAATTAATCTTCAATTTTTTGGCAAATTTGAAAGATTTAATTTTTCCCCTCTTCCTTTCAACATTGTGTTTATTTTTTTTCATTGAATACACAAACACTGATGGTTAAAAGGGTTTAAAAAAAGAAATAAAGTCGAGTATTATTATGAGATTTGGAATAATTTTGAACAAAAAGCTACCCATTAAATGTGTCTGCAGCCCATAAAGGGTGCAGCCAACTAAACGGACTTTCCCCCGATAAAATTGCACAAAAATCACCTCCAGTACATGAGAAATCTTTAAAATCTTTTCCAGATTATTCCAAAAAATTCTTACCATCTCTTAGCCCTTCTTGGAGATCAATATTGGATAATGACTTGAAATTTTTTAAGAAATTTGAAGGAGCAGCAAAAGTGCGGACAACCTTTTCCTCCGCTCCTGAAGCGAATTTGGTCCTTGAGATCGCAGCGATGCAAGATAGGTTGTAACCATGGACCTGAGGCCTTCCTAATTCATGCCAAACAACCTGATGGTTAGAGAGAGGATAATTAACAATAGTCGGTGATATAACTCTTCAAAAAGAGCATAAATTGTACAGAGTTTGCAAGGGTCTTCAAGGAACAATACTTCTTCCTTGAAATTACGGGTAGAAAAATTTGCAGCATGTGACAGAAAAATTGAAAATCAAACATTCAGCTAGAGGTCACTGTTTGAATCTTGATCTAAAAATTGATAATTACGGATTTAATAAAAATTTAACATTGGTTTAAGAGTAAAATTTCTACAAATTTTATAAAATCAGCAGAGGTATTACCGTTTAAGACCACTTGTAAATAGTGTAAGTCATGCTTTTTTGGAGGTAATACCAATATTCATTTTTTACAGAGAAGTTACATGGGTATTTTCTACCATAAATTAATGAGTATTTACCAATAGGGCGCAAATTTGTGGAAAATGAACATTTTGAAGTTTACAGATGGACTATAATGAGAAAGGAGGAAATACTATTTGAAAAAGTCTTTAACATTTTCAAATTACTTCTGTTAATTCCAAACAAAAAAATTTCGATCATATAATTTGCAAAACATTCTGGTTTTTCAGAGTTTTCATTTTCTGAAACTCTGACGTGCCCCTGATTTCTTTCTTCATTTTCCCTTACTCCAAAATTTCTGAATTCTCTGACTTTTCCCTGACATTCGATTACAACCTCAACTTAGATTTTTTCTTTTGATGATGCTTACTTTTGCTAAACTATGAATGGCATCCTCACTTCTAGAGTTTCAAATTAAGGAAAAAGGGACACTGCGCTTTCTTGAATGGCACCGTTTGAAGATGCTGCGCCATTGCATGATAATCGAAATTCCCTGATTTCGGCATGAATTTCCTGACTCTCTAGATTATTCAGACTGCCAGGAACCCTGGTTTTTTCATCACTCTTCTTAAAAAGAAAAAAACAAGAGACGGAAAAAACAAACAACTGCTTTTCAGGTTGAAATTCCATTAGTCTCCTTTGCAAACATTTATTCTGATGATAGGGCACTCGAGTTTCTTCAGACAATATTCGATAACTGGGCGGTGTTCTTTAAAAAAGGACTGAGTGACATGAGTGTTGTCAAATTTCATTAAACAGTTTATTTTTTTATAGGAGAACTATTGCACTGATCCTCTTGAAACTTTCACGAAGTCACTTGTTGCCGCAAAGCAAATTCTTCGAAACTTTTGAACGAACAGGTAATGCTGTTTTCTTGAAAGAAAACTAATTATGCATTAAAATTAGGGATCTAGAAGCAAAGTGGGTACTTGCATCCCCCTTTTTATAGCAGAGAACAATAGAATCTCCCAACCAGCTAATGTGAGTCTCAGATTGTGGACTAGTCACAACCGAGCGCGAGGTGGACTAGTCCCATCTTGCAGAGCATGATGAGAGAATATGAACCTCGTGCAGTCAAAAGAACAGTAAGTTTTCCTGCCATTTGAGACCTTCACTACAAGCTCAATTACTTCATTGAGGAAAATTAATATTCAGATGAAATTTTTAGAACACTTACTTCATCACACTATTAATACATTCCATCCATAAAGACTTTCCATTTCTACACTCGCGAAGCACTCTTCTTCGCTTCTACTCTTGCACTTAAAAAAACGGAATTTCCCTATAAAAATACTTGGCGATTTGAATTCCCGCTATGTACGAGTCCTTGGCTATATTCTGCGAGTACCTGCTTTGCTTCTAGATCCCTGAATGAAATTTTTCTACCGATGACATCACTTGGTTTCTTTGAGTGAAGGACCACCCATTTAGACTACATTTTGCAATTTGGAACTACTATTTTTGCCTCACTTTAGAAATAACTTGCGTGCCCTATACTTTCTCTATGCAGATGGATGCTTTCATGAATTAGCCAAAAATCGTAGTTCCTTATTGCAAAATATGGTCCATTCATTCTTTCCCATTTTTCATAAATTCCAGGTAATTTAAAATTTGTTAGGTTTTGGTAATATTCACCGCTCACCACTTACAACTCTGCCATGGGAAACTAAAATCGCTAAACTATTATACCTGCTGCTGTTCTTTTTTAGAATGACGAACCCACGGAGCATGAAGCCTGGTTGTTTGATCTTGGCTGACGGACAGTAAATAGGCACCTTTTGGATCCCACTGAAGATCTGTCACTTCGTCAAAATGACCTCCTATTACAACATCAGGATCCCAACGCTTTCCATTCTTAATGAGAAATTAAACAAAAATTAGTATGTAAAGACAAAGAAAGGGGGGAAAAAGAGAGAAAAAAGAAGAAAAAGTGGAGGTAGAAAATTTGGTAGATGCCAAAATCTTAAAGCTTGTGTTACACTGACTCTACAAACAGAGTATCCGTGTCTAAGCAGAATAAGGTCACCTGTACCTTTTTAGTACAGAAAAGTTGTGCCGCTATTTGATTGGTCGACGAATTTTAGACAGGGTTGCAATTTTTCATGAAAAATAAAATCTTGAAATTTCATCAGAAATGCTTCATGAAATTTCAGAAAAATATGAAATATGTTAAAAACTAGTTTTCAAAATTGAATGAAAGGCAAATGGTTCTTGCTTCTGGATGTTTTTAGTGCACGTTGCGTACCTAGAATATATGTTTAATACTTTTCATATTTTTCACAGCTTCATGAAATTTCATGAAATATTTCACAGAAATTTCCAGTATTTTATGTTTTTCACTTCAATTTCTCGTGCAATCCTGATTTTAGACTATCATGAAGCTATTACGGCCATAATTGAACAAATGCTCAGATTGGCCTATAGGCTTCTAAAAGATTAAAATTACACTCTCACAAGAAACTACTCCAGATGTACTGTTACCAACCCTCTCTTTTAGAATTAACTCAATTAAATCATTGCTTCCTTATAATTATCATGTTGGTAAGACCTTAAAAAAATTTTTTTAAGAGCATTACATTCTTTATCAGAACGGTTCCTTTCAACTTCACGGTTCCTTCTTCCTTCTTTTTTCTATAATTTCATGATTACTCAATTGATTCTTTTTAGAGGGAATTTAACGGTTATGAGGAGTCGCCATCATGTTGGTTTACATGAGGCCATGGGAGCATCATATCAGCATATTTGTTGAAAATGCGGAAACAAGGTTAAAATACAAAATATAAAGGCAGGACGTTTCAGTACCTTACGGCACCATTATCAACTGCTAAAATAGAATTAAAAATAAATTAAAATAAAAACCAGCAAACGGCGTTACTGGCGGAATCTGGTATATATGCCTGGTATATATCTGATATATATCTGTGCCAATTGCCATACTTCATAAATCGGCCAAACAAAACAACTTTAGGCCAAACGCTTAAATGGACACAAGTATAATAGGAAGGAGGTGACAGCTTTACACAACCATGAAGATCAATTACAACATAAGTTTGACTTCGAAAACGTGAGGATTTTGTGCCATGAGAAGAAATATTATCCTAGGTTAATAAGAGAAATGATTGAAATCCTGAGAAATCAGGATTCCGTTTGTAATTCCCGCTCAGATATAAATCATTTAAACTCGATCTATTTCGGCTTGTTTCGCACGCCGTGAACTGCTGCCACCTGGCAGCTACCCGTGCAATTTACTTCCTTAATCATCGGTGATCAGTTTTCTCTCATTTCGCAATGTTTGTTGCATATCGTACCTTGTAGTTTATTCTGTTATCATTGCAGTCTCATTTCAATACCAATTTCACCATGTAATGCCGTTTGCTGGTTTTTATTTTAATTTCCTTTTTATTTTCAATTCTATTTTAGCAGTTGACAATGGTGCCATAAGGTACCGAAACTACTTGCCTTTATATTTTGTATTTTAGCCTTGTTTCCGCATTTTCCTGTGTTTTCGATTGTCGTTTCCGTTTCGGGCTGCTTTTACATTCTCTTTGTTTTCCATATTTGTTGATTTAATTTAATGGAATTAATGAAGAAGCAGCACACAAGTGGCTATACTCTTCCTGAATAGCCACTTTAATTAGAGTAAAAGAATACTCCAATATTACTATCATAGATTCCATTGAAAAATCAACACTTTACATTAACAATTCTCTGCATTCAGAATCTACCAGATACGCCCATAGAAAACCCTCACCTTTTTACCCGAATTCTATGCTCAAAAATCAGAGTGCAGGTTATCTGTGAAGCTCACAGAAATTGCATACCCATCAGGCGCTACTTGATGATGCAAATGAAACAGACCACCATGGCACACATGGGGTAACCAGGAATTTTTTTTCTTTTTACCCTCTCAAAATCTGGGGTGCGGGTTATCTGCAGGCATATACAGTATTTTCCTTTGGTTCTTTAAAAAAAAAAAGAACCCAAGATTTTAAAGATAAGATATAAATTTTACAAAATATAGAAGGATATGTCTCTTTCATAGATTGACTTACCTCAGCACTCTTCCACACGTGAAAAGCTCCATGATAACTGTATGCTAAAATGAAGTCACCATTCGGTCCAAATTTTCCACCGCGGAATCCTAATGTATTACCGCCTACCTCCCCAAGGCGAACAACTTCTAACCAGACATCTGAGCTTTCATCTGACTCCCATATGATTAAAGTTTTATCCATTGAAGATGTGAGTAATTGCAATTTGGATCCACTGCCTTCCTTCTGATCTACAGACAAAAACGAATACACGTGATTAGTTATTGAGGACAACGAGTTTTCAGCATTGATTAAAAATACTTCATTCTTCCTGCTGTTGATTATATTTTTTAAGGAATCTTGGCTCACTCTCTGAATTTGACAAGTCAGCACCTTCTGGCCAAAGTATCACAAGCGCCATGCGACGTTTTAGAATTTCCGCTGCCAGTTTATTTTCCTACAGAGATATTGTTCAATGAAGCTGTCCGAAAATTTAACTGAATTTTCTTGGTGCTGCCGATGAATTTCAATGAAATTTTCAAACAGATTCAACTAACAATTTCTCTGTCAAAATATAAGATGGCGGCAGAAATTTTGAAAAGCCGCATGGCGCTTGTGATACTTTGGCCAGAGGGTGACACTTGTCATGGGCATTCTGGGATGGATATGCATTGAGGAATATTCTCTACCAAGTTCTGACGACAAATTCTTGTTAGTTCAATCATTTTCCATTAGAGACCATTTGTCACCGCCATTCTCATTGAGAGTATTATTCACTCATCAATAGTTTTTCACTTTTGCACAGTAATTTTTTTATTGTATGATAATATTTCATTTAATCTCATAATTTATGTGGTTCAGCGTTTTCCTTGATTTTGACAGCTGTAAGTAAGCAAAATAAAAGCTCTCAACAGCTGTCCATAGTTGTTTTCTGACGGAGTATATTTTGGATGCTAAGCGCCTCAATTTTCTGCACCATCAGATGAGTTCTTGGACTATTCAGAGGTACTCAAAGTTACTGATCTAGACAAAATTAATTTGAAAAACTGAGCGCAGGTTGCAAAAAAATAACAATTGGGAAATGGGTTAAAAAACATACGGGGTGTGTTTACAGGTAAGAAAACAAAATCTCAGGGGTGCAGAGAGTTCTTTGCCTTCACATTTTTTGAGGCAGCATTCACATTGCTGTCCACATAAGACTCTTTTCCCTTCACATTTTTTGAGGCAGCCTTCACAATGCTGTCTATATAAAACTGCACACTTCACTATTATCTTCGCATGAAAGCATTCCTATAGCAAAAAGTAACGCACTAAGCAGTTTCCTCCTCAAAAACTTAACGCCTTTAATAGTTTCCTTTATAAAAAGTAGAAACAGGCAACACAAAGTAGCACATTTTTCTTCTCAGGTGCCTTTACATTTCTCCCGCAACCGGCTGATTAGCTAGTTGCGCACTTAGTACATCCCTGCAAAATATCTTGATTTTTTTGGGTGTTTTCGCACCAGAATAACAGAAAATGTTTCCCTTTTCTAAGTATAACAGAAAAACCATCATGCACAAAAAAGAGTTGATTTCTACTATTGGTTTTAGAAGTGACCTAAGGGGGGTAAGTGTCATATTTTTTAATGTTTCAATGTTGCGCAGAATGTTTTTCAATGTGCTTCATAAATATGAAGACCTGTTAAAGACTACTGTATTTTATTGAGTGCATGGAAACTACATACTTGAGTTGTTCCAATGTACACCATAGACCCAGCCTTCATGTCCACTCAAAACCGAGTCAGCTGTGATGACAAAACTTGTTTTTTCATCAACTTTGATCACCTTCTCTTCCACCTGAAGTTCGTCCAAATTGATGTTTTCATTCTCTTTCTTCCTGGAGAACCTCCACAACCGCACCGTTGTATCTTGAGATCCACTGGCGAGTATTAGATCCTTATTTGCTAGTGAATAAAACAAGGTAAAATAGTATAGAAAATTTCCAGGGGGAAATAAAATCCACGCTTTCATAGATATTTTAAAATTTTACTATACCTAGTGAAAATTACCGAGAGAAAAGTGACTGACAAAAAATTATAATTTTACTGAAAATTTTTTCTAGTATTCTTATGAATGTTAGCAATATTTAATTTCTTGCCTATGTGTTAACACTTATCAATGATGGAATAAAACAAACAAAGCAACTTGAACAACATTCAGGAGCATTTTGATCTCGAATCTTTTCTTCCTTAACTGTGTGAGATGGCTGTTTAATTAAGAAAACTAAAATGTAGTATTAGAGTCATAAATCAATCAATTATAAAACGTATCAACGGGGTAAGTCGATAATCACATAACTCGGTTTACGACGTCGCAGACTTCCTGGCATGCTTTATTTTTTAAACGGAAAACCACTCAATGGCAATTCTTTAAAACTGCCGTGATTTTTCTTCTCTATGCTAAGAAAATTCTACATAATCATAAAGGAGTGATGTCAATTTGTTCTCCTTTAAAAAAATAACATACAGGCGGAGATTTTCAGACACCGCAAGCGAGTTATATGATTGCTGACTTACACAGTCGATATCTATACTATAAGCTCCGAGACCTCCTAATTTTGCGAAACTGGTGACGCTTAGTTCCAGCGTTCTACCGGGCCGATTTTCATGATTTTTGCGGCTATCGACGGGCAATGGTCTCTAGATAAGCCAACTCTTTTCAGATTTTCAAAATATGGCCCAGGTTTTTTTATATTACGTGGTAAAGTTGCGAATTCTCCCATTTAAACAATGTAAATTTATACTTTTTGTCATAGTTCGTTTGAGCGTTCTACCGGGCCGATTTCCATGATTTTTGCGTAAATCGAGAGGTAATAGGCCCTAGATGAGCCCGCTGTAATCAGATTTTGGAAAAAGGACCCAGGTTTTTTTAAAATCACGTTATAAAAGTGAGTGGGTTTACAGAATGCTCCGGTACTGCTACCGCTATGCGCGGGAGGATGCGCAGTGGTCGAGGAGGTTGCGCAGTAGCTGTGTAGCCTGCGCATCAGCTCTACACTTATCTACACAAGATTCACACCAGTGGCCTCACGTCGAGCGGTGGCCGAGTCGTCTAAGACGTCGAATGCGCCCCACGCGAATACGGTGAGGGTTCGATCCCCGACTCGTGGAATTTCAGTTATTACCTGACCATCAGTGGTCATTGTTTTACTGCAATATTTCATCAAGCAGTCATTCCAAAACGCGTCCTTTTAATTTTAAAGTAATTTTAAGTAAAGTTTGAAATTAAAGTATACCTCATATCGTAATTTTTTAGGGGAAAAATAAAACTAACACTGATAAAAGGGTAAAAATAGGGCCGCGAAGCGGCCCATTGATGGCGCGGAGCGCCTTCAGGGGGTTGGGCCGCGTAGCGGCCAGGGGGCGTAGCCCCCTAGTGTATATTATTTGCTTCCATTATCTGTTCTAAAAACGGGCGCTTTTTCACCTTCCTCTCCCTCTTTCTCGAGGATTCTATTTTACTTACTGATTTTCATAGGTCCTTATTAGTGTGATTCAAATTCTTATTCAAATGCTCCACTTGTGTTTCATTGTAGGCAAACTTTAATTTCTTGGTTGGGAAACAACTTTATATTAAGTTTTTAACTAGACAATTCATTAAAAATAAACTAATCAAAAACCACCTACTGTCAACTGTAAAATCTAGACTCTGGACCCAATCTTCGTGTCCTATGAGAGCTTCAGCAGGCACAAAGTCTTTTTTATCCTCATCAGCTGAAGATATATACAAGTTTATTTTGCAGTCATCAGTGGCAAACGCAGCTAAAATTCTTGAAGTTCCAGGCAGGAAGGCCAGACTTGCTGACAAGCAAAGTCTATTTTTCAGGTCAATAGTTTGACAATCCACATCTAGAAATCGAAAATTACCAAAGTACATTAGAGAAGAATCATGAGATGATTGCTTTTAAATTTCGAAATTACCTTCATTTATTTCTTGTCAGAATGTTCATATCAATGGCTCTAGTCGAAAAAACTGAATCTCAGATTGCGACATTGTGAGTCTCCTCTAATGTTCATTTTCTTTGAGGAAAACTGACCGGCTATTTCTGGTGAAATTTTCTGTGATTTTCTTCACTCATTATTGAACAAATCACACAGAATTGCAAGGAATATTCCGATTAATTTTCCTCCTTATGATCACAGATTTTTAAAGTTTGCAATTAAGATAAACAATTTTGGCATTTAACCATCCATTCCTCTAGTGAATTCCGTAATTTTTTTCTTTTTTTCTTTTTTTTTTTGAATTTTACAAAAGTTCCATTAAAAAGGAAAATTTTGGGCCTTTTGACTGTCCTACCATGAACGACTAATTCATTCCCAAAAATGATTTTCAACTCTCCATTCTTAATGAAAGAATAAAATTGTAATTTTACATAAAAAGTTCATGACACTAGAGGGATGAGTAAAATTTCTTAATTCGCACATTCTCCATCACATTTATTTTAAAAGACGGAACATTAATTGGATTACATTTTGCAATAAGGAGCCACTATTTCTGGCCCATTTTAGAAACAACATACATGCCATTGGTTTCCTATGCAGATATGTGATTTTATAGGAGAGCCAGAGATAGTGGTTCCTTATTGCAAAATGTAATCCACTTAAAGCTGTACCGACGACTGCACACCGATTTTCAGGATTTCTAGAGACGATCTCCGGTGCCTGCGCACACCCGTTTGTCCATTTCCACCTTCCACTATCAAGGAAAGTAACTGAGATTTTTACAGAGAGATTTACTGAGATTTTAAACCAGGGAAATCAATTTGTACTTAAAACTTTTATGTAAAAATTATCATCTAATTTCTTTTGAGAAGATGAAAAATAGACAAAATTTTCATACAGCCAGCCAGGATGCCAGGCTTCTTTGATCTGACTTAATTACCCTTTAATTCATGGGCAAGTATTTGAATTAATTCCAATGAGCTTACCAGAGGTATTACTGACTGTCCATATTTTGATGATCGAGTCATTAGATGCTGTGAATATGACTATCCGCCCACAACCAGACTCTGACTTAGGTTTGACATACAAGGCATCGATTACTGTTATACTGTCTGCGTGACCTGAAAGTAAAACAATGCATGGTTATCGTCTATTAACAAATTAAAACTGGGAACTGATTAGAGCTGGGCAATTGATCAAACGTTAATCACAATCGAATTGAAAAATTAACTGATTGAAAAATTGAGCCGATTAATTTGACTTGATGAAATTTTGAATTTCCCGTCACGTTCTGAAGGCAACCCCGTGAAAATATTCGCAGCGAGCGTGTTTCATGATACTTCTGATGGGAAAGCTGGCTGGCAGTCACGGTGTCCATGGAAACTGACAGGCAAAAAATGAATACTTTTACGGAACAGGGGTGCTATAATTTCTTCATCTTCATTTTCCCTGACTTTTCCTGGACTGTTTGTGCTTACTCTGAACCAGAGGCAGATCCAGAAATTTGGCAACACCGGATTTCCTCCATTTAAACGTAAGTTAAATAATCGATTCTTGTCAGAGCACCTGGTCCCTCCAAGAATCGATACTTTGGACCTGCGATCATGGTCCAAGGGCTCAGAATGTTCACAGGCCATTGGCGGATCCAGCAAATTGGCAACATCATCTTTCCTCCATTTAGACGTATGGAAATGTATCGATACTTACTTACTTGGAGGGGCCAGGTGCTCCGACAAGAATCGATTATTCGGCATAGGTTTAAATGGAGGAAATCCATTGTTGGCAAATTGCTGGATTCGCCTCTGTCACGGACCAACGACCGATAGGTCGTTTACGAATGGAGTAGGCAGTAGGAAATTTGCTTAAGCTACGACCTTGAATAATGGATGATATAAAATTGATTACATTTTGATCAAAATACGCTCCAATACTGCCAACATCTGATCGTGCGCGACCCGCGACCCTACACATTTCAAAAGAGCGCGCGCGCATCTAGGAACTTGGCGCAATTTGAAAGTCAAGACAGGGTTACCACAGAATTTGGAAAATGAAATTCCCTGACATTTCCCTGATTTTCCTGACATATTTTGGTGAAATTCCCTGACAATTGAAGATGTGACGGATGGTTAAGAAGGCATAATTGAAAATGGTTTTCAGGCAAAATTTCTTGTTTGAAACCTCAAACCCATTCACGGAAGCAAATGAGGGTGATTTAACAAATTTTCCAGTACATTTTCGTCATTTTCCCTGACATTTTCCGGTTTTCCCTAACTGTGGCAACCCTGTCAAGAGCCGAGAGTGAGACTAGAGACCTCGAGGAGAAGGCGCAATGCTTGAAGTATTCTGTCAGTTTTGCAGGCGCACCCCTCGATGGTTTTTCGCGCCAACAATAGGTTCCAAGTTTCCCTCTTCCCTTCCTTGTGGATTAGGGCTCATGGCGATACAACGTTAAAAAAAACGCGCCGAAAGCTCTACCTCCAGGAGCAACATCGTATCCTCTGCCTGATCGGGCTTTCCTAAGGTGGTGTGGAAACGAGCCTGTCAAAATAGTTTCCCTCTCCTCCTTCTTAGTTGTGAATTATGGCTTTTAGCAGTACAAAACTGAAAATTTCAGGTAGAAGCCACATAAACCTATTGGAAGTGTGACTTTTTTCTTGTTTATATGCGGAGATTCAAAACTTGGTAAGTGCCTCAAGATGTTGCTATATTCTTCTTTGGATATGCCTCCTGTGTGCATTCTACTCAGATCAAAGTCTATTTGAATCAGTGCAAACGAAAACACACCAACTCGAAAAAATGAAAATAATTAAGACACACTCAAAATTGCACAGTAGGTGAAGAAGTTAGTCTGAGAAAAAGATTTTCGGTGCCAAAGGACAAGTACTTCAGGACACTTTAAATGTTGGAGCAAATGCAGTAACTCCAATGACCTTTATGAAATTTAACGGTCTCAAATGATAATTGAGCATTTTCAAGTTATCGAGTTGGTGTGTTTTCCTTCTCACTGATTCATTTTTGTTTAAGATTGATGACCAAAAATCGCAGTTTGGGAGGTCAGGGATATTTTTACCTAAATGACTAATATTTCGCCGAAAGCACACAAACAACAAAAGCACATATTGCTCTGGTTAGAAAAATGGTAGTTGAAAATATTGAAAAGAATACATGCCTTTTAAAGTCAATGTTTGAGTAAAAAATCCATCTTCATTCAGTGTCCACAGATTGGCAGTTGAATCTGCTGATACTGAGATTAATTGTGCCTTTGGAGGTGATCCTTTCACCCATTGGACAGAGTTTACTCTTTTGGTGTGACCAGTTAAAACTTGGATTACCTTACCTCCGCTATCAACCTGGATTTAACAGATGTTAGAAAATAAAAAAAATTAGGAGGAAGGATGTTTAATTTCTTCAGTATCATTTTTTGAATTAATCATTACGTGTTTGATTCATATGTCATTCATTTGCTTATTTCAGTTTGTGGTGTAATGTGCAAAGGTATATATAAACGATTGACTTTAGTTCAACTTCGATACCAAACCAAATAGTCACCAATCTACGAAGAAGAGCAGGCAAGAGCGAAACAGAGAGGTTTGATTGCTGACAGGCAGCGTGGATTATGTTCATCTATTTATCTAAACCACATAAGTGAAAGGGTCTAGAAGTGACACAGCTATTGCAACACAGGATGATTAGAATTCTACCGTGCGAAGGAAAAACGCCATTTGAACCTTCAAACGTTGCCAAATTTTCTTCGATAAAACACGAATTCCGAGGTAAAATTAGGAATATTTTTCTTCCAATGTTTCAGAGAATATTCTTTGTATTTTGATCTAACGTCTCTGAAAATTTCAAGGGAAAATATTCATAATTTTCCTTGTAAATAAACATTTTATCAAAAGAAATTTGGCAACTCTCGAATGTTCATACGGCGTTCTTCCTTAGCACGGTAGAATTGACGTCTGAAGTAAGGAGTGCTGAGACTTGGATGTGACTTCCCAGGTAGCAATAGTAACAGTTCAAAATTGCAATTTCACAACAGTTTTTACACTGTTACTTTTGTGCACTTTTTCATCGAAAAATTTGCTCTAGTACAACAGTTGAAAAACCAACGGAAAAGAGAAGTCCTTTGCGACTATAATCACTGAAAAATTTTTCTTACATACTTAAAAAATACCAGTGGAAAATTTATAATTTAGTCATGTTTTCTGAAAATATAACACAAATTTAACTAGTGTTATACACCGATCGAAAAGGAAACTATTATTGCAATAAAAACATACTTAGATTTGAAATAAAACGACGGTTTAAAATTCTCAATCAAAATCACTTACTTAACAAAACTTTTTTAAAGAAAGGAAAGTAGATTAACATTTTAATAACTAAAAAAAGTTAAAAAAATTATTCTAATTTATTTTTTTTTAAAGTTGATTTCATAAAACACAGAAGTAGACCATTTTGTTTTAAAAAAGCTATTTTACAAAACATAAAGTATTATACTGTACTAATGAGAAAAATTTAATCTAAATCAATAAAAAGATAAAAAAAAGACAATAAAAAACAAATTTAAATATCTCATTTGTTGCCATATTTTTGCAAAACACATTCTTATAAATAACCATGAAATATTAATTATTATTACATTATTTATTAAACAATATTGGTGAGAAACTATTTTTAAATCATTGTTTCCTGAAAACCGGTGTAGCTTTAATTTTTGTCGAAAAAGAATCCTTATAAAAAACTTTGATAACTATTTATCACTAACAAGGAAAATATAATTTAAATCGATAAAAAGATACAAGTGATAGTGATAAAATGACAGTTTAAATATCTGATTTATTGCAGTTTTTCTGCAAAACATTTTATTTTAAACAGTTGTGAAATATAAATTAGTATTACATTATTTTTTTAAATACCGATTTTAATTTCCGATTGTTTTATTGTAATCGGGGTGTTTCCTTTTATTTCCGATAGAGAGCTCCGATTTATTTTGTTTTTGGATGGGTCGTTTATGGTGCCTGTCTAACCTTTGTGTGTAGTGAAAACATAAAATATATTATTTATATTCTACGACATACGTTTTTTTATCGACGGCTTCTATGTTTGCTTTGTTCGGTGCATATGAGTGGATTTTCTTCTCACATTTTTGATGACCCCCCTGTGGTTAACTGTGCCTAGACAGGGCATGGGCCTATCTATAGCGTTGATTGTAGTGTGGTGTGTCGAGTGTAGTCACATCCCTGCTGCATAGTCTTTGTTGCTCCTCCTTAGAGGAAGTATCGGTGCTCACCGTCATCGGTGTTCAAAATAGAAATATGAGGCCTGAAACTGGGGAGTTCTATAATTGATCTTTTAAAACCAAAAAATAACAGTTTAACAAAATATTAAAAACGAATAAAATTTCATATATTGACACTGTTAATTTTCAATAAAACTACAATTTTACGAGTCGTTCTATTATTAGAAATTAGTTTTTCTATGGATATTTTAAGTTTTTTTTAATACTTTACAAGAATAATTCAAAACTCGTATTCAACATTTAAATTTTTTATTTTTATTTTAAGACAAGTGTCGCTTTACACCAGTAAATTTTCCAAATGAAATTTGTTTTTCACTACTTTAATCATTGTTGATTTATGTCATTAAATTATTTTAAACTGTTATTTTTAACTTCATAAAATAGGAATATAGCGCCTGAAACTGTTGTAACTGGGGAGTACTTTAATCGATCTTTTCAACCGATATAAATTGTTTTTTTATAATATATTAATAGGAATTAAAACTCTCATTTAATAGCAATAAAACTGTTATTTCGAAGATATAATAAAAATTATTTTATAGCAGACCTTGCTACCTGGGTTGCTTAAGTCTTTATCTTCAGGCGAAACGCTCCGATTTTGAATAATTCAAGAATTGCAATGCATTGACTCAGGAGCAAAATCAAGTATCTCTGTTTGAGATGTCACAGGCTTCCTGTCATGCCAACTTTATTCCTACCAAAAAAACCAGTCAACTTAAATTATTGAAAACTTACTTGATTTTTCTCCTTTATTAGCAGTGTATTCCTTAGAAACTTCAAGCAATTAGCTGACTTGTTTCTCCTTGAAAAAATAAAACAGGAGCAGAGATTTCAAAGCACTGCAGTACGAGGTCTGTTCAATAAGAAACCGGATTTTGGTGATAACTAACCAACAATTTGCTCAAATTAGGTTTTCTTGGACTTTCCTGATAGCTGAAAATATACTTAAGAACACTAAGTACATTCACAAATTTGAAAAATCTTAATTAGCTTAGTTGGTACATGGCTTGAAGTAAGGCAACCTCATGAGTGTTCTGCGATTTTTATGTCTGGCCGAATTTGTCACTTTTTTCGGTCTTGCACTACCTTTTTCAACCCACAAGGATGATTGGAGTTACGTCTCCATATTGTATCCGTACACTCTAGTTTTGTCCCCGAAAATTATTGTATCCACAAAAGTAGGTCCATTGTTCGAACGTTCGAGAAGCTAAAGGGAAATTGACATTCGATTAAATTTTTGCTCAACAGACAGCAATCACGGGAGAAGTTTACCTGAAGCTTGATGCATGTCTAAACATTCTATCAAAATTATAAGTATGTGAAGAGCCTTCAGAAATATCGCACTCTTCAGCGAGCTCGATACGACCATTTTCGCGCAATTTTACCCGCACTTCTCTCACGTGGCAAAATTCAGTAGCCATTGATAGTAGATTCCCGTGCTCCTCATCTTCGACGGACTTCTGACCAGTTATGAATCGTTTAAACCACTCAAAACAGTGAGAAAAACTTATAAAATTATTTGGGTAAACTTTACTTAGAATACCAAAAGTTACAGTACAAGGTATACCAAGTTTAAAACAAAATTTAATGTTAAATCTTTGCTCTATCAATGATTGCATGATGAAAATCGCAGAACGCACATGACTTACTCGTATTCAAAGTGACACAGAATGTACATTGATCAAGATAAACAAAATCTGTGAATTTTGCGTTCTTCAATATGCTATCAGCTATCAGAAAAGTCTACGAAAACCTAATTCAGGCGCATTGCGGGCTGGTTATCACCAAAATCCTGTTTCCAGACCTCGTAGAGATGTGTGATTTCCGCACTACAGCCATCGAAGCACTGTTCATTGGTGTCTCGGAAATTTAGAGGTTGGTAGATATTCATCTGAAAATTCAGTGAGTACTATGTCCAACGTATGCTGTCAGGGAAGCTTCACTCACCTTGTCATAGTGCTTGTAAATGATGACGGAATGACAGGATGCAAAGCATACTAATCCTGTCGGGGAACAGTCAACGCTCTTAGAAGTTCTGTTGCAAGAGGTTGCAACATAAGTATTTTCAAGGTTTGCGGGAGGCATGATTCTGAGAATTACTGGTACAATTCGTCGATGAAAATAAAAAAAAATTGGATTAAATGTGGTGGAGACCCACGTGGGACAAGTTGGTTATCAGTCACATACAAATGGGACGCACACGTTCACTGACGCACGAGGAAGATGACGAACGATTTTGAGTGTTCTCTCACAAACGATAGATGAACTTCTCAACAGAGGAAACGCATGGATTATACGAAACACTTATTTATTGATAAAAGTCTACTAAATCTAGTAAAAATGAAATTCCATACAGGTCTGATATGAGTGATATGTATCTGTTATCTTCTCTGCTTCTGCATGCTATTGTTTTGGTATGAAGGAAACATCCGGTTCACTCCACTCTCCGTATTTTCCCCGGCAGAGATTCGTTTCCGGTCCAAGGTTAAATGGATGGTCGAAAAGTCCATCTCGTGTGGAAATACCGGAAATACTTTTCCAAAAAGGCGAGAAATAGAGCCCTGCGCAAGCTTCGTTCCACCACCCTATAATATGTTTGCAGAGCACCGGAATAACAAGAAAATAAAAACTAGATCAAATCAAAACGAGCAATAATCGGAAAGATTCGGCCGCCATGTTGAATTTCGCGCTACAGGTGGACGAATTATCGAATACCGTATCGAATGCGATTGTTCGATTATCGCACTATCGATTCTTTACCATAGCTTCTTACGGGGACACAGCTATAGTCGATCATTCACAAACTTTGGCAAGAAATCCACCTCTCAGCCACTCTCAGGCCACGACTCCGTTCTCGCACCCCCGGCCCCGATCATCGCCTTACTTACTTACTTACCAATACTTGTCTCGGCTATTCCACTGGTTTCTGGGGATTTCGTGCTAAAGTAAAGTAATCCTAGGTTATTTTGATCGTAGAATTCATTTTTGACCTTACTTTTCTTAATTTAATGACGCAAATACACAATTTTACGCGTTCTTTCAAACTTTCCGTAGAAACATAAAACTATAAGTTACTCGAAGATAAATTTTACTCGTTCTTGTGGGCATTTCGTGTTGAAACTCGGTATCCTTGGGGACTTTTGATCGTAGAATTCATTTTTCACCTTACTTTTGTTGACACAAACAAAACAAAAATAGCTAAAAAAATTGGCTGCGAAGCAAAAGAAGGCTGTACGAAACATGGAAAATTTTCCCTCCAAAACATGAGCAGTTCGAGAGCCAGACCCAGTGTGCATAGAGGTAGCATGTATACCGTGAATTCAACGAATAAAAAATATCTCATTCATTTGCAATGGCCATAGTATTGATATATCGACGGTGAAACTACCAAACCACGTATCTCGTTTGCGGTGTTTAAAAATCTCCGCTCACATTTTATTTTTTTGAAGTAGACCAAATCAATATCATTCCTTGAAATTTTCACAGAATTTTCTCCGCACGAAGAGGAAAAATCACGGAAATTTTCAAGACTGGACGTTAAGTAGCTTTTCATTTAAAAAATAAAGTATGACAGGAAGTCTGCGACGTCGCAAACCGAGATACGTGGTTTGGTAGTTTCACCGTCGATATTATAGTGTAATACACAAAATGGTGAACCAGGGCTCAGTATGAAACTGGTCATTGCGCCTTGAATGCTTCGTTTTGTTTACCTACTATCAATCCCTGGTAAGGGCAGCATTCAAAATTAAAATTTTAAAGGAAACGATCAATCAAAAATTAAAACGAAAGTACTCACACTTTACGAATAAGTTTCCTATTCAGCTATTTCTTGCTCTTGCGTCCATTATTAAAAATTGTATCAATCGGCTTTAGCACAGGAACGAAAACGCATGAAGACTCGCAGCGCTCCTAACAATGTCAAACAAGCAAGTCAGCTTCCATCATTTAAAATTTGAAATAGTGACATTACTCAGGAGCTTACATCCCCAAAAGCACTTCTATAATTAAAAAAATTGCTGAAGTAAATGATTACGATGATGGCCGCCATGTTGAATTTCGCGCTACAGGCAACGGCTACAGGTGGACGAATATCGAAATACTCGACTATTCGAATATCGAACTATCGATTCATTACCATAGCTTCTAACGGGGACATAGCGATATTCGATCATTCACAAAATTTGTCCAAAAAACCGCCTCGGCTCACTGACGGTTCTCTCACCCGCTCGAGCCGAGGCATAGGTAATTTATCCGGCCACGGTCATTTGCCTTATACTTACCAATACCTATTTGTCTCGGCTATTCCACTCGTTTCGGGGGATTTCGTGCTAAACAAAAGTATTCTAACGTTATTTTAATCGTAGAGTTCATTTTTGACCTTACTTTTCTTAATTTAATAACGCAAATACACAATTTTACGCGTTCTTTCAAACTTTCCGTAGAAACATATATAGCTGCTCAAATATAAAGTTTGCTCGTTCTTGTGGGCATTTCGTGTTGAAACTCGTAATCCTAGGGGAATGTTGATCGTAGAATTCATTTTTGTCCTTACTTTTGTTGATTTGTTGACACAAACACATGATCTCAGGGGTAAAAAGAAAAGGTACTCACCGATAAATTGACGTCCTGGTAGACATTTCGTGTTGAAACTGTGCAAACTAATGGTATTCTGATCGAAAAATTCATTTATGGCCAAACTTATGTTAATATATAATGACACAAACGATGATGACACATGATTGGAGGTTATTTTCAAACTTTTAGTATCAGAACAGTGGCGTGTAGTCCGGATAAGCAGAGGGCAGCTTGCCCAAAGATTTCAGAAGAAAGAAGAAAATCACACATATTACCTACATTATGTTTTAAATTTTGGTAAATATTATTGAAAAAGGCGGAAGGAAGTAAAATGCATGAAAATAAGAAAGAGAGAGAGAGAGAGACAGATATACATAGAGAGTCACAAAAGTAGAAAAGCGGCAGAGTGGATGATTGCGGAGCGTGCTGCCTCTTGATCCTTGATCTCTGGAGAATCGCTTGCGATGGGCTGATGCGCGGAGAGCCGAGCCACTGCTCAGCGGCGGAATCAAGGCGGGCGGGGAGAGCGGTACGTTCCGAGTCCGAGCGCTTCGCGCCGCGCGATTCTAGCGGGGCTCCACTACGCTGCCGCTAGCTGCCTTTATGGGGAACGCATTTTCGCGTTAATTTATTGCTTGTACTTGTAACTCCAAAATTGTTCGACTTAAACGAGAATGAACCAGACTCATCCGAAAGAGCCCAACATTTCCTATTATCAGTATCAAAAAATTCGTAAAAAAAAAAAAAAAAAAAAAAAAAAAAAAAAAAAAAAAAAAAAATTCCTGTGACCGAAAAATGGGTTTTTAAAAAGGCCGCGGCAAAAATTCTTACGATCAGTGATCCTTTTTTTCTCATTTCCCCTTGAAACTGGCAATTTTAGAGAAAAATTTTCTATCAGATCATTTCACAAAATTTTCGAAAAAGTAATATCTGAGGCCGAAAATATGGAATTTGAAAACGGCCGAGGCAAAACTTCTTATGATCAGTGACCTTTTTTTCTCATTTTTCTTTTAAACCGCCGACTTTTGAGGAAAATGTCACAGGACTTATCAAAGAAGACGTAAAATTTACTATCAGTTTATTACAAAAAAATTACAAAACCAAAAATCCTGAGTGGAAGGGCTGGACAGTGCGTTTCCCTGTCTCGCCGTGCTTGCGCGCGGCCAGGATGGCGATCGAGGGAAGAGAGACAATACAAAGAAGGCGAGGCCAAGGAATGGGGAGTGGGGAACGAGGCGGAGACCAGGCGGCGGGCGCGAGAAAAACAAGGAAAGGTGGGCGAGGCCGAGGAAAAGGGAGAAGGGAGAGGGGCGGAGCCCGAGCGCCAAGCGCAAGCGAAGCGTGCCACGCGGGCTCCGCGAGGGAGGGGAGAGGCTCGGGCGGCAACCAAAGGCGGCAACTGAAGGCAGCGGATTCGAGAAGTCCCCGCAGTATGAAGGGCCGTTTGTAAAAAAAGTGTCAACTTCTTCCGGAGAGAGAGAAAGACTGGAGAGAGAGAAGATGGCTGGGGAGAGGGGGTGAGAGGGCAGGGAGAGGAAAAATTGGCAGAGAGAGAAAAATAGATAGTAGAGAGAGAAAAAAATTAGCGAGAGAGAGATGAATTATTCATGGCGAAAATAATTTCTCCGCGGAAAATAATTTCACCCGAGGTTGAATTGCTGTTCTAATGTTCAGGATTGAGGTTATACCCTCAACGGTGCCATCGGTTGCACCGGCCGATTTGCTCCGTTGCCACATGGATATTATTTACAAATGGATGTTATGTTGGTAGTACTTGGAAGTGTCTGACAGTCTTGTCTTGGCGGGCTTGGTGCTTGGCACATGCTTGGTATGTAATTGGTATGTACTGATTGTGAGCTACACGTGCTACCTATACACAGAACAGAACAGAACAGACTTAGACTTGTTCTCAAGCACGGCACGGCAAGCAAGCACGGTGTGTACCAACAAATCAAACCACTGACCACAGCTTTTCGTATTATCGGGAGTAAATTTCTTATTTAAAATTATTTTCTTTTCCCTACTGGCTTTACTACTGCTTTGTAAATTTTATTTTCCTCAAGAAGTGAAATAATAATGATGGAAGAATGGAATGGTGGGAATGGATGAGCCTGGACTGAGTGGACTGGAACTATCCGAACCGAAGTATAAAATTGAATATCCTTATCCATGTGGCAACGGAGCAAATCGACCGGTGCAACCGATGGCACCGTTGAGGGTATAACCTCAATCCTGGACATTAGAACAGCAATTCAACTTCGGGTAAAATTATTTTCCGCGGAGAAATTATTTTCGCCATGAAAAATTCATCTTTCTCTCGCTAATTTTTTTCTCTCTCTACTAACTGTTTTTCTCTCTCTGCCAATTTTTCCTCTCCCTGCCCTCTCACCCCCTCTCCCCAGCCCTCTTCTCTCTCTCCAGTCTTTCTCTCTCTCCGGAAGAAGTTGACACTTTTTTTACAAACGGCCCTTCATACCCGCAGCTTAGAAGTCAGCCAACATGATCTTCCCGACGCTATCGACAGTCGATACATTATCGATAATCGATCTATCGCCGGATCGAGAGAAGCGGGCATGGTGAACGGAGATCCCGTGGTTCGATTACTCGCTCACCGTCTGCACAGAAAACGGTCGGAGCTGAATTGCTGCCCGGCGGCCGAGCTGGGAGAATCACCCGAGGCCAGCGGCGCGGCGCTCAACTTGGGCACCTCCCCCGGATGAACCGGACTGACAATACGGAAATGACATAAAACACCCGCTAATGCGCTAGGGTTTTTGAGGGTGCGCTTAGCCTTTAGGTTGAACTGAAGATCTAAAGTCATGATACAGCAAGAATCTCAATTAAATAATTTAAATAAATCATTTAATTGATGCAAGTGAGAAAGATGCGCGGAGACGAAGAATTTATTTTGATCAGTGTTTGATTTATTTTTTATTTTGATCGTAGAATTCATTTTTGACCTTACTTTTTTCAATAAAATGACGCAAATACACAATTTTACGCGTTCTTTCAAACTTTCCGTAGAAATATAAATAGTCACTCAAAGATAAATTTTACTCGTTCTTGTGGGCATTTCGTGTTAAAATTCTGTATCCTTGGGGATTTTTGATCGTAGAATTCATTTTTGACCTTACTTTTGTTCACACAAACGAAACAAAAATTGCTGAAAAAATTGGCTGAGAAGCAAAAGAAGGTTGTACGAAACATGGAAAATTTTCCCTCCAAAACATGTGCAGTTTGAGGGTCAGACCATGAAGAAATAGACTATAGTCTATTTCTTTCATGGTCAGACCCAGTGTGTGCATAGAAGTAGCATGCAGACCGTGAATTCAACAAATAACAAATATCTCATTCATCATCAATGGCCATTGTATTAATAGGTAGCATATTACAATACACAAAAATGGTGAACCAGGGCTCAGATAATGAAACTCGGTCATTGCGCCTTTGAATGCATTTTTACGTACTATCAATCCCTGGTCATGGCAGCATTCAAACTTAAAATTTCAAAGGAAACTATCAAAAATTAAAACGTAAGTACTCACACTTCATGATTAATTAAGTTTCCTGGTCAGCTATTTCTTGCGTCCATTATTAAAAATGTTATCAATCGATTTAAGCACAGGAACAAAAACACATTATGACTCAGCGCTCCTCATGCCGAGATAGCATTTTAAGCCACTTCAGTCATTTCGGATTTTCGAATTTTGAATTTTTTGAATTTTGACAGATTTTGATTTAAAACGCGTGATACTCAAAATCGAAGCTCAGATTCGGATTCCTAGGAACGAGCTCGTTGAAAATCGATGCAATTTCATGTATCATACCCGAGCATAGCGTGAAGGAAAGACACGTAACGTAGGCATACTGATTCGAGCATATGAATGCAACGTGGCAACATGGGTAGTGCTCAGGAATGCCTCGGGACGAAACCGAACGCTTGTCAGCGCTAGAGTACCTGTATAGCGAGAGTATGGACAGATGTGAAACTCCGAAAATCCATCAGGCCTTCACCGATGCCTCCGTGAATGAAGTTAGGGCCCAGAAATGCAGCCAACCTATGAATTTCGAATGTCCAGAGCGATTTTTAAATACAATTGTTACGAACCGCCGTTTATAAAGCATGTATTTGGCTTACTTTTAGCATAAATTTACTTATTTTTGCAAAAGAACGCTCATTTATGTACATTCTTGGCCATCTTGGTTAGAATTGAACTCTGTAGGCTGGCAGTGCAATTTTGTGTGGTAGAAGTTGCTCAGAAGGGTGGCTGCACTTTTGGGCCCTAAGCCCTCCATCAAGCGATCTGTCCATACTCTCGCTATAAAGGTACTCTAGTCAGCGCCGGCCGGCGGCGCCTCCCCGTTCGGTTGCATCTCGGGCGACCGGCGCGGCGGCGTAGTTTGAAGGGGTTAGTACGACGGATTGGTCTTGATCTAAACGCGTCGTTAAACCTCTATCCTTCATGTTATGCTAACATATGATACATGAAATCGCATCGATTTTTCACGAGGAATCCGAATCTGAGCTTAGATTTCGGATATTACGCGTTTTAATCTATTTAAAATTGTAGGAGAAATTACAGAATTGTCCTTGAAAATTGATCACGCATTAGTATTTTTTTACCCCGTTTTTCTTCTGCGTTCGGTCTTGTCTCCACGGGCCTTTTCACGAGATTTGTCCCAGGGAAAAATCCCACTTACGAAGTTGGGAAAAATATTGAGTTTATCAATATTTTTCCCAATACCAAGTATGGTCCTTTTACTCCTAGGACCCACCGAGGGAGGAAGAAGAAGTGTAAACGGATTGTGCGATATTTTGTTGAATACTCCATTGTTCCTGTTTGTTTAGTTAAAATATGTGTCTAATTGTCAATTGAGTGCACTTATTATTTTAATGACGGTTAAATACTCGACTTTACCTATCTAATTTATCTTCCCGCGCCAACTAGTCGCAGGACCATGAGCCTCGTCCCGTGGAGACGGTAACTGAGAAAAATCCCAGAAGTTTCATTCCTGCGATTCGAACTTGGGACAAATCCCATGAAAACGTCCCGTGGAGACAAGGCCGAACCCTTCGCTGAGTTCAACACTACACTGACACTCCTTTCTTCGGTACCTGCTACGCCTTCCCGTACGCGTTCCCTTGGTTCCCATACGCGGCTCCTACTTCCATGAAATTAAAGCTGGAACATCTCACACGCAGTGGTAGTTTATGTGGACACTTATCAACCAGAAGTATGCCTTTTATTTGAAACCTGGCAGTGTTATAATTTCTATTTGTTGTGAGGAATTAGTTTAATAATTCAACGACATGTTGATGTGAGCGCAAATTAAAGTGTTCGTCGGTAGGTACAAAAATACCTATTGGATACTGGTTTTGTCGTGATCATGGATTGAAGATAGGTGAGACCTCTGAGAAATTCCCCTTTCCCTCCGCCTCTGTTCAGTTCGTATGTAACGTTTCTGCTTGGTATTCCAAAGTAAGTAATTATTGTTGCTTAGATCTTCAGCAATTAGGGAGACTTAAATAGTACATTATGAGGACGCATTATGCCTCTCTGATAACCCCCCCCCCCCTCCCCCCAAATACCTATACTTTGACGTTCGAATGTCAAGTTAATGCTATTCCATTTTTACCTCTTCCCTAACGAAGTATTATGTATAAAAATGTTGTCTGAAATAAACACGTCTTAGCTTTGATCAGGGTTATTGTGAAGCTTGGTTCTCCTGTGATATGCAAGTTTATTTTTAATAAACACTGACATTTTTTTAAAAAATCTGCTGAACTTTTCTTATGCCTCTAAAAGAAAATAAAAAGAGTTTTTAAATTTTCTTGTTTTCGCGCACTTTGATCATTTGCTCCATATTTGGAAACAATTTCAAGGTTTATTGGATAGGACCCAACCGAAATGCCGTAAGAGGTAGAAAATCTGGATAACTATAAAATACTGCAAGTAGATACTGAGTGGAGTAAGTGCTCAAGCTAGAAATTACAACATTCAAGAGGAGGAAAGTAACTCTCACTGATTTGATTAAATAGGTAGGAAAATGTGCTAAGTAATATCTGCCGTACTAGGGAAGAACGCCGTTTGAACCAAAAAAACCCTTAAGTATTTCGAAACAATTAATAAATGATGGCCAAGAATGTGAGAAACAATACAGAGTAGAAGACCGCAAATAATTATCGGGCGCGGCATGCGGCGCGGGGTGAGAGAAAATCTTGTGACGCGGAGCGAAGTCGGCACCGGCTACCGAAGTACCGAACCGAACTGGATGAGAGCGAGGGGGGATGGGCGGGGCGAGCTCAGCGGGCTGCCTGCTACGTTCAGTGATCAGGAACAAGGATGCAACGATGAAGGGGTAGACGAGAGCGGAGAGGTACCGGCGCGCGGGGGGGGGGGGGGTTACACAGCAGGAGAAAGGGAAGGGAGAGAGAAGGGTGGCCCCGCAGCCACCGCCCGCCGGCGGCGCCGGGTCTGCCGCGGCACGGGACGGGGCTTAGTTCAAAGCGCCACCACCAGAGTGCGCTCCGCGCCTCTTCTTCATTTGCATCAATTAAATAATTTATTTAAATTATTTGATTGAGATTCTTGCTGTTTCATGACTTTAGATCTTCAGTTCAACCTAAAGGCTAAGCGCACCTTTAAAAACCCTAGCGCATTAGCGGGGTTTTATGTCATTTTCGTAGTCAGTCCGGTCCCTCCGGGGAAGGTGCCCAAGTTGCGCGTCGGTGGCCTCGGGTGATTCCTCCAGCCAGCCCAAAACTCTCAATTAGGTTCCGACAATTTTCTGAGCAAGCGGTGAGCGGGTAGTCGAATCATGAGCCCTCCATCTATGGATTCAGGATTTATCGCATTGACGCTAAGTCGGAAATCGTCAAATTATCGATTAATCGATAGTGAGATAATGGGGAAGCGCACGTAGAATTTCTCCAGCTCAGACTTCCCCTCGCGGTGCTGGCATGGATGGCACGCTCCGCCCGCGCCTAGCCTGGCGTAAGCGTGAAATGAAAAATACGAAAGATTGGAAAGGACCCCGCACACCTCTTATGGGAAGCTGCACCACGAGGAATTGCCTTCTGACTTATATCATTGGATTCTCCTCAGGATGCTGATCAAAAGTTATAATTGCGCCAACTTTCTACGATGCACCGTTTTCGCAAAAAAGCTAAGTGAAGATTCAATTATTTGGCGATAAAAAGCCAGAAAGATTCCTCATTTCAGCACTCGAGTGAACAAATCAGGGGAACTCCCGCAACGACCGGCAGTCTTATCTCGGATTCCGCACGCCGTTTTCCTCGACCATCCAAATCAGTTCCTCTCTCTCTACCGCTCTATTCAAGATCAGGTCAGTCATTGCGCAGATTTCCCCGCTCGGGGTAAGCCCCTTTCCATTGGCTCGTGACGTCAGCATTACTGCCGCGAAAACCAGAAAAGTCGGAAACAATGCTTTTCTTATGGGAGAGAGCAAATTTTTCTTAATGAATCATTTAAATTTCTTACTTTTAAATCCTTTGAAACTTTCTGTGTGTCGAAAAGAACGTTTAGACATTAGCATTCAGGGTTTCGATTTTGCCGAATTTGTGTTCTTTCATTTTTACAGTTTACTCTGCATCAGCCATTTTTACACGCGAATCTATACTTCTAGATGGCTTGTTACATCGCTGACTTCAAAAATCATTTAAAAATATAAAAACGCAAATTCAGCTGAATTGAAACCCTTGACGCTAATTTCTAAACGTTCCTTTCGACACTCAGAAAGCTTCAAAGAATTTAAAAGTAAGAAATTTAAATGATTCATTAAGAAAAATTTGTTCTCTCCCATAAGAAAAGCATTGTTTCCGACATTTCTGGTTTTCGCGGCAGTAATGCTGACGTCATGCGCAGAAGATTCTCATTTGGGTTTCGGGAATGACTGACCTATATGGATGGATCTTGGCTCTATTCACCTCTTCCCCATGTCTCTGAATCGTTGATCAGTGATCGACATCCAACGTTGCCTGGTTTCACTAATAATTTTTAGTTTCATTTTCGTTTACATTAATTTAGCGGTTGTGATAGAGCTTTTTGAAGGATTGAAGGAGGAGAGGCCTTCAATTCTTCGAGGCACCGATACTGATCTAGGAAGCAACATATCGTGCTTTGCGATTTATCGATTTTTACGCCATTTAAACGAATGGAAAAGGATCGATAAACAGGGTGTTCGCAGCGAACACCTTAATAATCGATTCTTTACCATAGGTTTAAATTACATATCAATCGATATATCGCAATTCACGCCACGCCACTGATTTAGCTATGCATGTAAGTAGTTCACTTTAGCACAAATACATTCATTAATGATGGTTTTAAAAAAATAAATTGGCAACACCGCCAATTTCGTGAGGAGCATATGAACAGGAAAACGAGCGTCAAACGGACGCATCGAGAGTGGGAGGAGGGGGATAGACCCTAGAGTCGGCAGGTACAGATAAGAAGACGGACACGCGCTAGGTACGTTTTTTCCTTATTTACACCGGGCCTGTAAATGCTTTGTTCTTTTTTATTCATAGTCGCCGAATAATTGAATCTTCACTTACCTAGCTTTTTTGCGAAAACGGTGCATCGTAGAAAGTTGGCGCAATTATAACTTTTGATCAGCATCCTGAGGAGAATCCAATGATATAAGTCAGAAGGCAATTCCTCGTGGTGCAGCTTTCCATAAGAGGTGTGCGGGGTCCTTCAGGAAAAATTTCATGAAATTTCACAAACCTGTGAAAAATATGAAAAATTGGACTTTCTCGCCGCAAATCGACAGATAATATTGACATCAATACTTTTACTTAGCAAACATATAATTCCAGCAAAAATATATTGTTCCTGTCTTTGCTCTAATTAAAATAATTTCTGAGGCCGAAAGGCAAAACTTTTTACTATCAGTGACCTTTTTTCTCATTTTTCTTTTAAACCGTTGGCTTTAGAGGAAAATGTCTAAGGACCGTCCCTGATCGTGAATATTTCGAATATCTGGAGGAGAAATGAAAAAAGTAAAAAATCCTCCCCTCCGCCATAAGGCGGATGGATCCGCCAAGGATGGAATGGTCCAAGGATCTTGCCGCGGTAGAACTGCTTCCCAGTGGCGCGGCATCCATAGTTTCGCTGTGTTCGCCGAACACCCTAAAATCATTTGAAATAATTAATAAATTGGACGTATTTCTGTCGAACGGAACTAAGCGCCATCGCGGGAGGAAGGTAGAGGGGGGCTTGGATTGGCGGCGGAACCGGGCGTCGGGCTCATTCGTTCCATAGGTACTCGCAATGCTTTTCCATGGCGCTTAGTTCCGTTTGACAGAACGCGCTATCCGGCATTCTAAATTCCTCAAAAGGAACTCAAATTGGCGCTTAGTTCCGTTTGACAGAAATACGTCCAATTATGGCTAAGAATGTGGGAAACAATACATAAAAGTAGACGGCAAATAATTATCGGGTGCCATTGGAACGGCGGGGCGAGCTATGAGTGGGGGTGGTGGAGAAAAATGTCTGCGGCGAGGAGCCGATTGCGGCTGCTTGGCGCGGAGAAGGATCTTGCCCACCGCAACTGCTCGGCGCACTGTGGTCCACGGACTGGATTTAACGGAACTTTATTCGGAAATGCAATGTATCGCTTTAAAAGTTGATGGGTTCTAAGGACAGCGAGGCTTTGTCAGAGGTTAGTAGAGGTCAAACTCGGGTTCGATGGTTCTTAAGACATCAGAATAGAACTAAAGAGGATCTCGGAAAATTTCTAAAACTCCTCAGAAAAGGAAAATCGTCGCAAAAATACCAAAAAAGCTCGTTCTCCGAGGAAAATCGACTTTGCCGGGAAAATGAGGGGTGATAGGAAAAATCACAGGATACTAAGATATTTATGTTATATACTCGTAAGTTAATAGTGCTAAATATGTATTACATAGATGTGCTCAATAAATAATAATAATAAAAAAAAAAATTAAGTTTAGCAAGTCAAAATACATAAGAAATCGATGTATCACACACCGAAAATATTATAAAATGTACTTTATACAGACTCTGAGTCCGGGAAAGGTTTTACACAAAAGGTTCGGAAAAATGTGCATATGCCAATTTCACTCTCCGTAGAGAGTTTCTCGGTCAGGATGTTAATATTTTGTTAAAGTAAGAAGTACAATGAAATCAGCGACCCAAAAATCATTGGTTCCGTTACTTTTAAAACGGTGCATTGCATTTTCGAATAAAGTTCCGTTAAATCAGTCCCTGGGCCATAGTGCGCCGAGCAGTCGCGATCGGCTTCTCGCCCGCGGCGCTAAAATGGCCCCACACCTCTAGAAACGTTTTTCTTGCCACTCATATCGGTACATCGAAAACAGCGGAGCCACGCGTAAGATCAACGTGAAAGAATCGATTCTTCGATCCTATCGATCCTATCGAAGATCGATAGGAATGCGCCATCACTAGTAAACAAAATGGCGCACGTCCCACTAGGAAGTGGTCTTTGTGATTTTCTCCGTAATCGAAGTTTACTTTCAGATTCAGACCTAATAACTTTTTGTGTAGCTCATGAACTTAAGTTTTCTAAATGTGAAATGTTACTTCCAACCGTTTCGCCCCTTTAATCACCAATCTTATCTTGTATGGTCACTAGGTATGCTATGCCTACTTCCACTCTCATCCTCAAGATGAAGTTAGCTGAGTCAGATATCTTTCGATGTAATGTCTCATTGTAAGTTTTAATTCCACCTCATAACTTTAACTCGATAGCTCACTCACTCATTCTTTACAGTGAGCATCCATCTCTCAACGAATCGAGGAACTCAGGGACCGTCCTTTCAGTCAATGTCGTCAGTATACCTAGCAAACCTGAGCATCCTCTTTCGACATTAACTGAAGTTTTTTCTTTGTATTACGATCTCTGACAGACCTCAAAGTCAACTTTTGAATCCATCTACCCTATTACCTACTATGTCAGTGTGAGTGCATTGATCAAATGCTAAGATGTGGTTGATGGCCATTTTGATTAACTTATCTTGCTGGCTGAGTTATGGCACCTCAGTTAGAGCAGCGGACGCATTGTATGTTGAGACCAGAGGCGAAAGACCCTCCACTAGTATCTTGGCCATTGTGGAAGCTTTTACTTTCAAGACTTCAGCATTCTACTGTTGACTTACCTACCTACATGGTTGATGTTCAACAATGTGTTGGCAGTGCCGTTGTGCAAACAAGCCGAAAATGGCTGACGCTTGAGAAACTTGTTTGTCTCATGATGTGATCCGAAGCTCATCATCGACCATGTAGGTAAGTCAATAGCCGAAACTAGGGTGATGAGTGTTGCTCCCTAGTAATTGTCCATGAGGAATTGTTGAAACCCCAAAAGTAATAGCTTCCACCTGTCGCCAAGAGGCCAGTGGAGGGTCTCTTGTCTCTGGTTGAGACAAATGTCAATCTCTGATTACCGCTGAATCAGCACCACTCAACAGGTTAATACATGCAGTTAGATGGCACTAATGATGAGTGGTGACCTAAACAATACTTTACTTTTGTCTCAACATATGATGCACCCGCTCTAACGGCCATTTTAATGTGACTTGTCACTGTACATATCAAGAGTGGATTCATCGTACGTTGAGACAAAAGTCAAGTATTGTTTACAGCCATCAGTGGTGCCATCTGACTGCATGTGACCTGTTGAGTGGTGCTGATCTGGAAGTAATCAGAGATCGACATTTGTTTCAACATCCGATGAGTCCGCTCCAGCAAGGTTGAACTGGCGTGTGACACATTTCATCGACTAGGTGAAAAAATCTTGACAATTTCTTAATTTTATCTCAAAAGAAGACATGCGCCCCTGCGCATGAGTCTATAGAATCATTCTAAGCGAAGAAAATAGCAAAATTTAGAGAAACAAAAGTAAGATTTGTTTTAGATAGAAACCTTGCATTCAATACAGCCATTAATTTCTGCATCAAATGCTAGGTTTTTCCCCCTAATGGATCCTCCTTTCATTTCTCTAAATTCTGCCAATTTTCTTTGTTTTGCAAACAATGATTCTGTAGAGGCCCACACGCAGGGGCCATTGTCTTCTTATGCTGTAGGCTATAAACTAAGAATCTGCTAAGATTTCACACTTTATCAATGTGTCATTTCGCAAGCCACACAGGAGATCAAGCCAATAAGAGAGGTGGGACATAAAATTTCTTACGTAAACTGCACATTTTGATGTTTAATTTGTCTTTTTTAAATTTTAAGGGGTGTTTCTGAAAGAAAATTTCACAAGAAAACCAATGGAACCACTTTAAAGATCTCACAGTTTTCTATGAATAGAGTTATAAGCGTTTAATAGTTTCCAAATTTTGTCCGACCTCTCCTATTGACTCGATCCACTATGCGCCAGTTTGACCACGTCAGAGACCTTGATAAATCATTTAAGTAAGTCTTCGACATCAAGCGTCATGCTTTTTGAAGGAAACTAAGTATACATCTCAAAACGATTGAAACTACAATTCTGACTCTTTCATGGTTGTAGTGTAATCACTCCAAGAATATCTATATCTTGAGCAACAGTGTTTGCAAAGTTGTGTGAGGCAGCCTTGAGCCCTGCGCAACCTGAGCACAAGGACAGCCTTCTATCGTCAAAATTTATTTTAATGACCTAACTATTATGATTACAGAATTGCTCAAGTCTTCTTGGCTTTGCTGCAATAGTTGCAAAGGTGAGGCGAGCTCTGGTTGGCAGCACTGGTGTCTAAATGGCCGAAGCAGGCACTTCGTGTCTCATTGCTCAAGAATTAGACTCAACAGACCTGAATGAATACAGTTTAGCTATCTCGAGTGCTGATATTTACCTCGATGCAGCAAGCGGGGACGGCAGTAAGTCACTTTTGAAATTTCTGCTCTCTGTCTGTTTCGTAGTCTGAGTAAAAAATTGAGGACGTTTTAGTAAAAAGGCGCTTGAGGCCGCTGCTGGCTGCTAAGATTTTGCAATTTTTTCTAGCATTTGCGGCAGTGAAATTCATTCGCAGTCGACTCACTTCCTTACCATAGTGAAGAAATACTTGAAGCAGATTCAGGAAAAAATTCATAGCTGAGCTGTCAGATAAGTTGCTTACAACTAAAGAACTATGTTGCACAATCTTTGCAGCACTGGAAGTCTCGTACGCCCTTTTACTGAAAAATGACTCAAGTGTTCTCAGTAGTTTTCAAGGCCACTTATTTCTCCTCGTAAGTCTTCAGGAGAATGGAACAGAATAGAGCCTGAACTTTCGAAGCAAGTCATGAAGTTCTTGCATAAAATGATGAAGTCGTTGTCTAAAAATAATAGAGTTTTTGTGATGATTTTTAAAATCAATAGGTTTAAGCAATAAAGGTCTCAAAAGGTAGAGAGATATTGCAAGTTTGCAATGGGAATGGTATTTATTAATGTAGAAGAAAATAAGGACATTTTTCTTGGTAATATAATAAGGAGTAATAAAGGAACCTTGATGCTCATACTTGTTTTATTTCACTTACATCTAGTACATGCAGAGGTGATAGGAGCCGAAGCTTTTCGAACATCTAGCGTTTATCATCAGGGGCTAGTGCATGCATAGTAACAGCGGAAGAGCAAAATAACAAACAACAAGCACTAATAAACTACATCATGCACATAATTGAATTAGCTCAAACAGTAAATAGCATAAGTTTGAAGCTGTACAGGTAAGAAAGGAGACTCATAGAAAGTTCATAAATTTGTTACTGTGCAACTAGATATAGACACTTGTTCCAATGTATTGATTGATAACTGCCGCTCCCTGTGAGCAATCACACTAACTACCCATAGGTTCATTTCCTGTTCACCTCTGTTCTATCTTGTTATGCTCCTAAATAGTTTCTTCATGCAGTACGTTAACAGCTCTAATCACTTGTCAACGTGCTCTCTCCTTTCTTACCTGTGCAGCTTCAAACTTTTGCTATTTACTGTTTGAGCTAATTCAATTTTGTGCATGATGTAGTTTATCAGTGCTTGTTGTTTGTTATTTTCCTCTTTTGCTGTTACTCTGTATGCACTAGCCCCTGATGATGAGCGCTAGACGTTCGAAAAGCTTCGGCTCCTATCACCTCTGCATGCACTATATGTAAGTAAAATAAAACAAGTATGAGCATCAAGGTTCCTTTATCAGTCCTTATTATATTATTTATAGATGCTACTCCAATCATGTTTAATTTTTCTTGGTCACAAACGTCACATTTTTACACTTTAAAGTGCAGTAAAAACTTTTTAAAAAAATATTAAACCTTTGCGAAGGGGGTCCCCTTTTTCTCTCTCACAGTCTCACTAGAAGAATCAAACCCTAGAAATTGGCTTACTGGATAAACTGGAGTCACAGATATGACATAAGCTCAAACACAGCACTAGTTGAGATTAGAAAAGTGATAAGAACAAGTCTACGTTATGGTGTTGTGATTTTTGGTCACCAGTGCCACCGGCGTCAAGTGAGCCCGACTCGAGCTCTGATTGGCCACGACGCATGAACACTGCCGAAGCAGTCCGGGCGCACCCTAATCCGACGGACCGCACGGCTTTGGCAGCGGCAGATTCGCGAAAAGCTTTATTTCAACCCCCTGTTTCACGAAGAAATCATGATGGAGAGCTTTCAAAATTGTCTTAAAATTATTAACCAAATTCTGAAATTTTAATTGACGCAAAGAAATCAAGTCCAGATCCAAAAATCGATTTTTCACAAGTTTTTAAAAAGACCACATTTACACGTATTCGACATAAGGTGAACCAAGGTGCATACCATGTGATGTTACGAAGTCCTAGACCCGTTTCAAATGGCTTTTGACTTTGAGGAGCTTTTTCTCAAAGTTCCGGTGACTGGAAATTCTTTTAAAAAAGACCTCAATACTCAGTAGACCTCAAACTTTTGTAAATTGAATTAAAACAATTTCATGCAACTACCCCATTACCTCCTCATGACACTTGGAGGTGTCACAATATAATAGTCTGTGGCTAAAAAATGAAATAAAAAAAAATAAACTGTCCATAAATCCACAAATTTAAAACCAGCATATTATAATGTATTATAGCCTCCCAGAAGTATTTAAGAGCATTATCGATTAATGGATAATCAGGTTTTTCCTCCAAGACAAAAGAAGTTGCACAATCTTAGCAACATTGCAATGATAGTGGTTCCTTTTTGCAAAATGCAATCCTATTGATCCTCTCACTTTTAAAAATTTCATCAAACATCTTTTTGAAAGCAAATTATCTTATGGTGTGAGTCTTACAAGGGGAACTTACGGACCTGCCGCCTCCGATTGGGCTGAATTTTTTTTTACAGACTCTATGGACCAATTCTAGAGGTCAATTTGAGCCGTTTTCCCGAATGCGCAATAGGAAGGGCGTAAAAAATTCCCAAAAGTTGCGTTTTCGGCGTGTGATTTGGTCGTGCGGCGCGTGGCAACACTGAAGCAGCCTCTAGTACCGCTTTATCGGCCTGAAGGTTTCAGCGGAGTCCGGAGCCCTACTGCACACGTACTGGTTCCATGATAGTGATGTCCCGGGTTCGATCCTCGACTTTTTATTTTCCGCATGATCACGTAACATTTTATTTTTAATTCTTCATCCGCATTTATAAATCAAGCAGTTCCGATCACTATCCCCCCCTCCCTCATTTTACGTACATTTTCCCCCGATATTTATTCACATTGGCCACATATAATCGTATGAAACTTCATTGATATAAATTAATGAATTAAAAAGCAAAGGGCTAAAATAATGTGTTTCTTGGTGACCCTTGCATGCACATGGGTTTGGGGTTGCTCTTCGATTTATTTACACATTACATATTTTTCCAGGAAAACATTTGAAGATAATGTAGTAACAAATAAGGTTTTCTTTTGCTTTTTAATTCATTAATTTATATCAATGAAGTTTCATACGATTATATGTGGCCAATGTGAATAAATATCGGGGGAAAATGTACGTAAAATGAGGGAGGGGGGGGATAGTGATCGGAACTGCTTGATTTATAAATGCGGATGAAGAATTAAAAATAAAATGTTACGTGATCATGCGGAAAATAAAAAGTCGAGGATCGAACCCGGGACATCACTATCATGGAACCAGTACGTGTGCAGTAGGGCTCCGGACTCCGCTGAAACCTTCAGGCCGATAAAGCGGTACTAGAGGCTGCTTCAGTGTTGCCACGCGCCGCACGACCAAATCACACGCCGAAAACGCAACTTTTGGGAATTTTTTACGCCCTTCCTATTGCGCATTCGGGAAAACGGCTCAAATTGACCTCTAGAATTGGTCCATAGAGTCTGTAAAAAAAAATTCAGCCCAATCGGAGGCGGCAGGTCCGTAAGTTCCCCTTGTTAGCAGTCTTAAGGTTTAAGTCTTGGCAACTGTATTCAGTGACTGTCAGAATATGAACCCTGTTTATTTTTAGATAGTAACTATCTTATCTTATCTTATCTGACTAATGTGCGAGTAACCAGTATTTTCTTCCTCATTCAATTCCTACTCTCATTGATCGAAGTTCACTCGTGGCCAATGGCATACTAAAATAATTTCATTGTGCTTTTCAATCAAAGAATTTTCTCTGTTTGGCAATTATTTTCTCAAGTTAGCAAGTACTACGGTAAAAGGAAAAATCTTGTAAATCTTGACTCCGAAAATATGGAACTCATAATTTCCTACTCTCTCACTCCAATGTGTTTTGAACCACTTTTGAGTGTCCTGTTATTCACGAACCCTAACATCCAAACCCATTTTGCTCTTTTCTTCAGATGTCGAAATGGACTTAGGAGATCACATATCGACACCCACTCTAGATGGGTTTTTTGAGGTCTCTGAATCTTCGGTAGATTTAAGTGGCGCAGGCGATGCTGGTATCCTGATCGCAGGGGATTTGACGTGTGATGACCTCTCCAACTCCGCCACACTGGTTACATTACCTGATGGATCGCCAGCAATATTGGTTGGGCAACTCGATCCAGGGGCTCCAGGTTAGTAGTACTTATTGTTAGTTATTTAAAGGGGATGGCAACCTTAAAAACAAGTTTGGCAAAATTGACGAAGAAAAAAGTGCAATGAATGATGCCGAAATCCGTTTGCCCCTATCAAGAAAAAATAGCTGAGCGCGTGACGTCATGAGCTCCGTCTCGCACATCGCAGTCTGCACTCTGCATTCTGTCTCCGGTGTCAAGTGGCGGATGCGTGTTCGCACCAAGTTGTTAGTTCACCCTGATTTCGCTCGTTCCTGGCCGACTCTTTTTTCTTTGCTTAGGTGTGACTATTAAGGCGACTTCGCGGTGCCAGACTTGAAGTTGTGTGCGTGTGAACGGCAGTCACTCTGGGAGAGCATGACGTCACCAGTCAGACTTAAAATCTTTCATACCTCTGCTGATTTTGCGAATTTTTCATTTGGGACAGAGCCATTTTGCTTCTTATACCTGCCCGCTTCGATTTTTAATACTATCTCATTTTCGATTTTAGGGTTGCTGTCCCCTTTAAATTTCACTCAACCAGCTCAAATTTTACTTTGGATCTGTCAGAAAAGAAATACATTCATAAACCATATCAGTGTAAAATTTGTTCAACTTTTGGTGGATTTTCTCAGAAACTTCCAGATCTTCAAGCTTGAAGTTTGCATGCATGCTAATATGACTGTTGGCTACAACTGAAACCAGAGATAATAACCAGACGGAAATTTGTTCGCCTGAAAGTTCCATTTTATAAGTTGAAAGTGGGGCATATTTTTCGCAATTTTTCTGAGCTGTATTTTGGCGTCAAAAAAGTCTTGTGTCTGCACCTATAACTGTAGTTCCACCTACAACCCTAGTTTCAAGGAAAATTTAAAAAAAAAAGTTTATAAAGATAGCACTCCTAGTTTCCGAGAAACATTCACCTGAAGGTACAAAACACTCTCTTTTCAAATTGTGAAAAAGGACGGGACAAGAAATTATTTAACTAGATCAATGTAGACGGGCGCTCCTCACTTTTGAATAATCGTAACTAGAACAGTGATTTACATCATTTTGACGGTAAAAGCGTCCTCCACAAAAACAGACAGAAGAAAAGTCACCTCATTTATTTGGGATCCACTTCTTACCTTGAATTTTAATTTATTGATTACAATATGCTGCAATAAACTTGACTACTTTTAGTCAAGTAAAATAGGTTTGGTCAAGAATTCTAAAAATTCATGTATTTTGGAAAAATAGTGATAGAGAGCAGGGTGTCTAGCGTCAGGATTTTCCCGATTCCATCAAGATTTGAGGTCAATCAGGATTTAATCCTGATTTCATCAGGATTTGAGGAAAAATCGGTCGTAAAATCAGGATTTGAGAAAAGTCGGTCGTCCAATCGGATTTTTTCGATTTGCACTAGTTTTTAATCCTTAGAACTTAATTTTAGAGTTCTGCTTTCGGATACGCTTATGCAGAAATTTTAATTTTTCTCTGCAAAAAACAGGATTTGGAAAAATTATGAAATCTGGATTTAGCAGTCAAAAGTCAGGATTTCATCAGGATCACCCAAAATGAAAAAAACTAGACACCCTGGAGAGAGTTGTGCATTGATAAGTGGAACAGGTACTTAAGTTTATTTTTGCAGCAATGGGCCTTTAAACAAGATCTGAATTAAAGTATTACGAAACATGCTCCCTCTTCAATACTTCTTGACAAAAACAAACACTGAACAGAAAATTTGGAAATTAACTCCTAAAGAAGATATGAATGTTTGCAATTACATTGGTTAAATGGCAGAATTACATTTGTGTTATCTAAATTCCATTTTAACTGTGTTTAAAACACTTGTTAATATCTTATTTAAGAGTTGATTTCTGAACTTTCTGTTTTGTGAATCGCCTTTTACGAAACATTCTCAAGAGGAAACATGTAATGTTTTCTTCTAGTTCTAACTTTGACTAGTGGCTTATTACGCAACTTCTCAGATGGTTGGAGAGATCAAAAGTAAGCATTAATTTAAAAAAAACCAATGGTTAATGGTTTTGGTTTAAAAAACCTACTGTCATCCATCTTCAGTTGTGGAAGCTCAAAATTCCACTCATAGGAAGTTTTAATTAAAAATCCAGCCAGGTATTTTCGGACAACTGCTTTTTATGTTTTTTTAACATTTTTGAAAAACTCATGCTGACTTGTTAATTTTTGTTCCAGAAACAAAACTAGTGGAAACAGCGATGCTCGAAACGTCTATACTGCAACCATCATTTTTAAAATTTATAGATCATAAAAAGAGCAAATCCAAAGAACGAAAAATCGTTTATGTTAAATGTAAGTCCAATAGTGATACTTAAGTCACTTTCATTGTTGAGTTTCCTAAAGTAACAAAACACCGCTTAAGCTACAATTGCCAAAATGATTCAACTTTAGGTATACATCTTGCAGGGACAAACAGCTAGACTCTTGGAAATTTTTTCCAGAAAAATGAAGGAAAGTCCAAAAAACATTACTATTGATAATGATCAGCCTAGATGCTTTAAGAAGTATTTTTAATTACGATAAGTTTATCAGTTTATGTTAACATACCGATACATTTTGGTTGAAAAAAAATTAAGAGTAAAGTTAAGACCTGCTTCCAATTTTGTCCTTTGCAAAATTAATGTGAATTTTCTGTGTTTTCATGTATGCTCAGCAGATAGTTAATTTTAAAATCAGAGATGCTACTGTCAGAGAATACGGCAACATATCAGGGAATTTTAAATATGCAGAGCAAACGTGGAAATTTCGAAGAAAATGTTAAAGTGTGTCCACTTATGGAAGGGAAAATTGTGAAGTCACATTTATTTGCTTTCTAGAATGAGATTGATGTTTCAGACAATGAATTTGGCCTGATAATGATTTAAAGTTATGCCTCTTTAACTGTCTGGCGTATATTCAATTGTCTAGGAATTTTACGGAGATGGGTCCTGAAATTTCATTTTCCAAATTCTGTAGCAACCCTGAGAAGTAGTAAGCGGCAAGTTCCTCGATTTCTTTTTTCTTCTAACTAAGAACAGGGAGAGGTACAAAGAAATAATACAGAATCTCACAGGGAAATTTTTTCCCCGCATCCCTAAAAGCTTTCTATCCCCCTTGCTGTCTTGAATTGTTCTGATAACACATTAACTACTCAGAAGTAGACATAAACCACTTGTTGACCTTTTTTCTAATGTCTTTAATTTTGTTTTTTGTTTTTTTTTCCAGATGACTCTAGTCCTAAAAAAGTCAATTTAGTTAGTAAAGAAGTAGAAAAAGTTGTAGATAGTGAGAATGATTTAGCAAGTCTGATAATTAAAAGTGGAATTGCGGATGATCCAGCAACGACTCTTCTGTCCTCGAATAAGACTGATAATTTAGAAACTCAAACTCAAGACCCTAGTGAGAAATTCCTGTCTTCCATTAAAGAGAGAACCAAGGATAAAAGCAAGCGGGATAGACCACCTCCGAACAAACAGTTCATGTGCAGGCATCTCGGCTGCGGGAAACAGTACTCATCATTCCATCATCTCAAAGTGAGTTCTCATTACTACTATTCATTGAAAACTACATTTTGAACTTGATATCCACAGCAAAAGTGCAAAACTCAATTAGCGACATTCCAGATTCCTTATCACATGTACTTTATTTTTTTTTTTTTTTTGTAAACTAGTCAATGTAATCTTTCAGAAAACTTTCTTGGTTTCTTCTTTGTTAGCAAAATATCCCGTTTAAATTTCCAGCTTTGAAGTCTGCTTGTTTCTACTCGAAAAACTAAAATTAAATAAATAAACTAAATAAGTAAAGCAGAAATTTTGAAACACGGTAGTCAAGATATGCACTTTGGCCTTTGATATGGAGGTATTAGGCCATGAATATGTAGGTATTAAAAAAGGAAAATTGGTGGTGGCAGTTTATTTTTATTCATTTACATCGCGACATACTTCGGTGGATACAATTTGGTGTTGATATTCCTGCAAAATCTTAAATTTAAATTATGGAAAACATAGTGTAACATCCATTATTTCTGCTCAATTCATTACAAGGTATAAACATAAATCCTTTTTATAATAAAAAGTAAAAACTATTTTCTTTCATTTGATTTGAAACAACAGAAATTAACATTTGTTTGCATAAGATACTCCTTAGTAGCCTCAAAGAACAAATAATGACAGTGTAGTTCATTTTTGTACGAGTGAAGTGCTGAGGTCTAGCTTTTTCAATCAGATAATGTTGAGCTTTGAACATGGCAGATTAGACTGCAAATGATTTTGAACTGCAATCTTCTGTATCAATACACCATCAGTACATTTTTGTGCCAAAATGTTTGTAACAGACTCCTTTTAACAGGCGTAGCAACATTTTTGTAACACAGAGGGGAAAAAATGATTGCAAGATGTTGGACTTATTTTCAAAAATAAAAATGATACATTTGAATTTAAAATGATTAACCTAATAGTTGCTCTTCTTTTAATTTGTACGAATCTAAAGACACTTGGTGTTGAATAGTAGAATGGGGGTGTCCCAAGTTTTTTCGATATTCTGAAGAACGCCTATGGAAAAAACTTTACTCTTTTATTAAAATCCAAATGCTCTTAGGCTCCCATGGTGGTTGTGTAATGTAACTGACAGTAAATAGTTTGCATGCACTGCCTTGTCCTTCTTTCACATTTTCTTATATTTCCAACCCCTCATTTTGATTTGACCTCTCAAATAAAATAATTTTTCTTAAATTAAGTTAAGTAGTTACAAAACGGATTTAATCTTAGAAGCAGCAACTAACCTTCTCAATTCTCTATCATTCAAGTAAACTAAAATCTTTTCCATCACATCATCCAGTGAGCTGTCAAAATGTTGGACAAGGAATGTAAGTGCTACTGCTCCCCGCTGTAGCAAATCTTTTCGAATCCTCCCTCGGCTGAGTTGAACCTCGATGATATCTGCATAGATAGGGAATTCAGTTCTCAGGCTTATTGTCCCCAGAAACTGAGAAGCCTCTACATTTTTTGCAAACAAAACCAGCTGGCTCAAATCTTTCTTCAAAAGATCATAAAAAGTCGTATCAGTTTCACCAATTTTGCTGCTTTCCATTTTGCAAATTTCAATTTCGCATGCCTCTCGAAAATTTTGCGTGGGTATCTCCGCTCTGATGAGTGGCTCTTCCAAAATTTTTGCAGAGGGTTGCAGTTTTGCAACTAGCATTTTGACAGCATGAAATATGGTCGCTTTGACGCATGATGGAGGATGAGAAGGCCTACTGAGTATAATCTCTCGTATATGATTTATGGCGGATATAGAATTTACATTAGCACCATACTGCAACAGTAGTTTCGTTATGGCATTCCTTTGATTGAGGTCCGGCACTGAGAAAGCTCTCCCTAGAGGCATGTCTTCGAAAAAGGGTTCCATTTTGTTGGGATCAGCGCCAGCCTCAAGCAAAGCCTCAATATTCCTAATTTCACCTCCCCATATAGCTTGGAGCAGTGGTGTTGATGTGGTTAAGAACCTTTCTGCGTATGAGTTCACATCAGCACCTGATTCTATCAAGAGCTCTAATTTTTTTGTATCTCCATAAGCTGCATAGTAAATAGGAGTTTTCAACTCTTTATCTCTCTTTTCAGTATCTGCACCAAACTTCAAGAGAGTGGTTAAAGCAGTTACAGAAACTAAGTTGCCAGTAGAAATACTGAGTGGCGTTCGTCCGTCCAAATCCTGTGCATTCATGTCAGCACTGTGTTTCAGCAAAAATTCGATCCAGTAAGAACTGCGCTGCCCCTTAAATACAGCCAAATGAATTGGTGTATTGCCTCTTGATGTCTTTGCATTAACATTTGCGCCTGACTTTATTAGCGTATCTGCAATGTGCAAGTAATTTTCTTCAACTGCACATAAAAGTGGCTTTTGAAATCCTAAGTCAATGTCATGCTCTGCTCCGTACTTCAAGAGAAGTTTGACAATCTCACAGTGGCACTCTGTAACAGCAAAATGAAGAGATGATCGTCCATATTTGTCTGCAGTATTCAACTTTGCTCCAAACTTTAACAGACTTTCAACTGTACTTAGATGCCCTTTCTCAGTTGCTGCCATTAAAGGCGTAAAATCATTTTGATTCCTCACATCAGTTGCTGCTCCATGTTCCAATAGTCGCTGAACAACTTGAGTGTGCCCCCTTTGGGCAGCTTCATACAAGGGTGTTTTCCCTTTCAAGTCAACCGAGTTGACATCTGACCGGGATCCTAGTAAGTTTTCAACAATGGTCACATAGTTTTTCCGGGCAGAAGTAGAGAGAGCTGTTTGTCCTTTGCAAGTTTTTAAATCCAACTGTGACCCCCACTTCATCAGTAACTCAACAGTTTCAACATGGCCGTTTTTACTTGCATTGTAAACAGGCGATCTTCCTCTTTTATCGAGCAAGTTAATAGTTGCTCCTGCTATTAGTAACGTTTCAACAGTACTAATGTAACCTCGAGATGCAGAAATAGTAAGCGGTGTCTCTCCAATATTAGTCTGACTATCAATATCCGCCTTGTATTTCAGCAAAACTTGAATCATTTTTAAGTCTCCCCGTAATGCTGCATAGTGGAGGGCTGTTTTTCCCTGGCTCACAGTGGAATTAACTTCTGTCCCTGCCTCCAATAACATTTCCAAAATCTCCAAGTATCCTCTCTTGGCACTTATTAGGAAGAGAATATTATAATTGTCACTGTGGAATTTTGCTGAGTCGTACTTTAAGAGGTAGTTTACCAGTTTCTCTGCGTTATTTTTTGTAGCATAGTGAAGTATTGATAATCTTTGTACTTCTCCTAGAGTCGTTTTCGCTTCAGTACTTATGAGAGCTATGATGAGTTCTTGCTTCCCTTGCTCTATTAAAGTTTTTATAAATGTAACAGGTTGTGAATCAGCATCCCATTCCGTACTGTCTTCCAGAAGCAATTTAAAATTTCTTTCAGGATTTACCTGTCTCTGAAAAAGTCTTGCCTCCTTCTCCTGATCTCCAAATCTTGCTCCATTTTTCAATAGAACCTCCACCACTTCCCATCGTTTAGCTTTAGCTGCAATATACAAGGGAGAGCCGTATTCTGACCAGAAATTTAGACCATGGTCTACTAATTTTTCTACAAAAATTTGTACCACCTCTAAATGCCCTGCTGCCGCAGCCTCATGCAATGCTGTGATTCCTTGTGCATCTGCGGAAAATTTATCAACTCCTTTACCTAACAGGAATTTGACAGTTTTGGTACGGCCTGCACGAGCTGCAATTGAAAGAGGATTTACCGAGGAAATCGGCGCATCAAAAGCTGTAGGCAGAAAATCTCGGAAGCATCTGAAATTTTCTTGACAAGATTTAGTCTTCTCTGTCAACTTCATATCCTGAAAAGCCAAAAAATACTTAAGTTCTAGCTCCCTTTCTACACACCTTCGATGACTTTTTATGAACTCGTTTTGTGAGTAGAGACTTTCCACCACCTCAGTGTCACAGTTTGCTGCTGCAAAAAGTAAAACAAGGTCTTCGTCTATAATGACAGTGCTTTTTTCGGCAAGTGTTTTTGCAATAGCTGATTCTGAAAGTAGAACTGCGTACAACAAAGGGGAGTTTCCATCTTGATCCTGTACATTAGGGTCTGCGTTGAAGTCTAATAATAATTTGACCATTGTTGCATTTCTTCTAGCAACAGCAACGTGCAAGGGATAAAGAAAAAATCCATTTAATTCCTGTGTGCCTATATCATCATAGTAATAAACACCATTAGGGTCCGAACCATTTTCGAGCAATAGCTTGGCAAGTCTGAAAAAATTCCCACGAACAGCCTTAAACAACAAATCGGGGTCATCAGTATTCAAAGAAAACCCATGCTGCAGTAGTTTGGTAAGAATGATCGAATCTTTCTCTGTTCCTATGAAATTGATAACAGTATGCAGAATAGTCCTATTTCTCTCATTATTTACATCAGGGCGATAGTTGAGGACATGAACTACAATATCTGGACACCTCGTTTGAACAGCCAGCTCCAAAACTGTTTCACCCCTCCAACTTAAGGCATTTACATTAGCTCCTTTTTCTAAAAGCAGTTTCACCAACTCTGTATGTCGGCTTTTAATAGCAGCGTGAAGAGGTGGTGAAGTTTTCAGTGTATTTTGGACTGCAGAAAAGGGTGTGGCCCGTTTCATAACCAAAGGACCCATGAATTCTTCATCTGTCCGTAAGTCAAAACTCTCAATGCGATAATCATCAAGGAGTCTCTGCTCACTTTTCACTCTTCTTTTGGTGTTTTCATTTTCACTTTTATTCAAATTGACAGTCGGATTAACGTCCGCACCTTCTTGAATGAGATACTCAGCGATTTCGAAGAGGCCTTTCTCTATTGCAATGTGCAGTGCTGTCAAGCCATTGCTTTTTGCCGCATTCATGTCAGCACCATAGTTGATTAGCACTTCTACGATAGCCCTGTTTCCACATTCCACAGCTCGGTGCAAAACTGTACTCCCTTCATAGAAGTCAAAGTCGAGGGGATATCTAGAATTAACATCTGCGCCATAAATTAGAAGTTGGTTAACTATCTGAACATGCTGTCTGTATATTGCTATGTGTAAAGCTGTAAACGGTCCTAGAACTTTCGAGTTAACGTCTGCTCCCTCACTCAGGATTAACCTGACCACCTTATTCTCGCCTCTAGCAACTGCGAAAGCCAGCAAGTCTTTATCATGGGCCAAATATTCTTTGTTACTCATAATTATTTCTTCTGTCTCTCCATTTTCTAAGAAATCAGTTTGGTTGGGATTCTCTTCGGCTCTTCGACACCTTAAAATCATTTTTGCAATGTCGCTTTGTTTCGTAACAATGGCATGGTGGATCCACGAGTAGAACGTTTCCATTGATATTTCAGTATAAAAACTGATGATTTGTATTATTTCCACCAAATTCCTCTCATTTATTGCTTTAATTACTGAGGTTCGTAATTTTGTATCCAGTCTCTCATTCCGTGTCGTAGAAGTCCAACTTTCATCAGAAATGGAAGAGTTAGTATCACTGTCAAACGGATCAATTAATTCAAGATCTTCATCACAGCTCTCCATCATATTTCACCATAAAATTTCAGACAGTAAATTATCATCTGTATACTTCATGAACTATCAAACTGGCTGAGCTAGTTCTGTCTATGTGTTCTTTTAATGCAAAATTTTCTCTCGGAAGAATAGAAAAACCATTATTCAAGGAGGTAGCAAATTGTTGACACTTAAATTTCAAAGAACACCAAAACAATATATACTTCCAAAATTTTTTCTGGAACCCAAGCATCCAATGTGTTGTAATTAAATTATCGTTTAATCGTGTACTCTAAAACTTAATCGTAAATAGTGTCCGTTTAGTTTAGAGTTCTCCTTTCGGAAAAAAATTTAGAATTTGTCTCGGAAGGTAGAAAAACTTTGACACGTTTCAATCCTGGAGAGCAGTATTATTCTAGCAATTCCTGCAGCAAAGCACTCAGTGTGTTGTAGCTGGAGACTTATCGCTCCGCAAACTATGCAAATTTCAGCGTAGATCGCACGCCGTTAACAATTTTCTCATGCGGTGATGAAATCTGCATTTCGTAGCCGCCGTGGCGAGAATTTTGCACGAAAACGGAAGAATCGCGTTACTGAGGGCATGATCTCGGATCAATACAGCACTCCCAAGTTTCGAGTGGATAAATTTTAAAGCCACGGTCCCACAAGCAGTGCACGACGCGAAGTCGATCGCGCGGCAGTACCGGCTTGTTGCCTCGGACGCTAGTGATGCGAATTGTCTGAAATGTTGCATGTGTGAGGAATTCGATGACGTGATCTTTGAAAAGCATGTGCACGATGGTGCACTGGTTTCTCTGTAACCCCAAGTTCATGAGAAAGCACTCGAGTGAGTGCCAAATGGATGTGTATCTCTAGCATATCACTGCGAAGTCCAAAAATAGCAAGTCTCAAGTTGCATGCAAAGATAAGGAGCAAAGATACAGTTATCCTGGGAATCCACCTCTTAGCACACGTCAAACCTGCAAACATGGCAAACTGCTATTGACGTGCTCCACTATCATTTGCGTCTATGAAAACATGCTACTGCTTATGTATCTTGAGAGATCTCTATCATTCCTTGAAATTTTCACAGAATTTTCTCCGCACGAAGAGGAAAAATCACAGAAATTTTCAAGACTGGACGTTAAGTAGTTTTTTTATTTAAAAAATAAAGTTTGACAGGAAGTCTGCGACGTCGCAAACCGAGATACGTGGTTTGGTAGTTTCACCGTCGATATTCGTTAGCTCGAAGTATGGCATGCCGCTAAACAGTTGCCTACCCTGGAGCTGCAGGGGACTAGGGGACCGTTTTTATTCCAATGCGGTATCTGGAGTCCTTAGTAATCTTTGGTGTTGCTGCTGATGATAACTGGCAACAAACAGCTTTAAAATCTTTGCAATCAGTCGCGTGGTTGATTTTGCGCAATCGGCTTCGCATCGCGCGCTGTCAGTGGAACCGTGGCTCTAAGCCTCAGCCGCGCCTCAACTTGGATTGGCCAATGAGTGGTCGGGTGTTATCGCATCGCGAGATCCGCAGTACCAACCCAAGCCGGAAATTTCATGGGTTGACTCGCCCGGTTTGCTGAAGATTAGGTCGGTAAAATGATTTTTTCAGCAATTTTTGAAGCCTCTGACGCAGTTTTTAACGAAACGTAAGAGTGACTTTGGCCAATGCTCATGAGAGCAAAATTTGTTGGTCATAGAGGAAGGGACAAAATGTCAAAAATTTCACTTATCTCGCGCTCAAGAAGTGATAAAATTTATGACGCAGAAAGGTGGCGCAATCACTTCTAACGCCGTAAAAAAAAATTCGAAGGTTGCCGAGTTTCATTTGACAATTTTTTTTTTTTTTTTTTTTAAGGAAAGTTATGAGGATTTTTCTTTGAAAATTTCGGAAGATGGAGAGAAAAATTCTGTGAATTTAAAGAAAGAAATTGGTACTTAAATTTTCAAGATAATTCAGTTTTGATCACCAGAAATTTGGCGATGTCTTACGGCCCATGAGGCTTTTTTTCTCAGCACGGCACTGTATTGGACCACATTTCCCGAAAAAACCTACAATTTCAGGCTCATTCCTAAAAGCACCTACCTTAATCTTTACTCCCGTTGGCGACACTGAGGAGGCCTAAAATACGGGAACCAATCAGAAATGGATTCACATTGTCTTAATTCTCAGTACAAAGGGACTGTAATCATAGCCAGAGACCCGAAAACTTATTCCACACCCACCAACCGCCTTACCCTCTAAATTATTCAATCTACCTTTTTCCAAACAAATCGTTTTCTCTTCCACACTCAACTCCTACCATATGTTCACTTTGTATGTTTTCCATTACCCAGTCTCTGGTCATAGGAAGTCGCTCTGCCGGGTATCAGAGCGTTAAAATGGTAAAGGGTTCTCACCCTCTCCCTCTTCAACTCTACTTTTTTTTATCAACCCCTCCCTTTTTTTTCCATGTTTCTATATTTTTTTTTTTGCATCCCACACCTTTAAAGTCGGTTCCTAATCACGTATAACCTCCATTCGATAGATACACACTAGTCTAAAGTTGGCTGCAGGTGCTTAGGCACAAATAGAGTACCTATATTGAGAGAGTATGGCCACTTGAGTTACCACCTCTGATTGGCTCAGCCATCTTAGGCTGAATGGAGCCCGTAGGACCCAAAAATGGCGGACGCCATAAGTTAATGTAATGCAAAATGACTCAAAATGTAGTTGTCTTTGCTTATCGTAACGAGAAATTTACTCAAATGCACTATTGCGACATCTTTACATATTTTTAAGGCTAATCGTGTGCAATTTTTGAGAAAAATGATCTTAGATGTAGTAAGGTTGGCAGCAAGTGCGGTTGGTGATAACCGTCAAAAGTTGGCAATGACCCCCCTCCCATCCACAAAAACCAAAACAAAGCACCGCCATTTTTGGGTCCTAAGCCTCTCCATGGGGCCCAATGGCCATACTCTCTCAATATAGGTACTCTAGGCACAAAGCCATTAAATAGCAGAACAAAAGAAGAAAAAAAAACGGTGAGTGGCAACCTGCACTACTCCCCCACTCCATTCCACTGACGCCACTCCACTCTAAAATAGAAACGCCGTTATCGACCGCGGAGTCGGGCGCGGCTGTTAACGTCGTTTTTCGTGTCCACTGTCATTTATTGTGCTCGTGGATCTCAGTAGGAATCGTTCTACAACGCGCGACGAAGCCTCGGAATATTCCACGGTTCGTGCGCCCTTGAAAAGTACTCGGTTTTGAGAGATTCGGCTCTCGGTTTCGGACCTCGGCGTTGACTTTGAAAATTCTTCACCAGTCACCAGCGAAAAGTGCTCGTCGCAAGCTTAAATCGGAAAGCGTTTGACGTTCAGGAGTTTGAAGGATCGCGACTAAAAATCCTTGAAAAGTGCTCGATTTTGACGATAAATCCAAAGCCTCGAAAGTGCTGGATTTTGAAAATTCTTCACCAGTTACCAGCGAAAAAAGCTCGTTGCAAGCTTAAAGCAGAAAGCGTTTGACGTTCAGTAGTTTGTAGGATCGCGACTAAAAATCCTTGAAAAGTGCTCGATTTTGACGATAAATCCAAAGCCTCGAAAGTGCTGGATTTTTTAAAGTAGGTGCGTGGAAAGTACTAGACTTGTACTCGTCACTAGTTACCAGCGGAAAATGCTCGTGAGTGAAATGAGAAAGCGTCCGACGTCAAACAGATCGTCGGTGCGGAAATCGCGATGTGCCATCTGTGAAAACAAAAGAAAATTTCCGATGTGTGCTTGGAGTCCTCGGTACGACAGAGGCAGCGGCTTCCGTATTGCGCAGTCCCTCGAAGAGCGAAAGATAACAAGAAAGAAAAAAAATGAGAGAATCTCATCGGCGGAAATCTGGGGGGAAATCTGTGCGTGTCGAGGAAAATTTCAAAATGGCGTTGAAAATTCTTCATGAAGTTCTTGATTTTTAATATCCGCGGCTCCGCGAACCACGTATTTACAAGCCTCTTCGCAGTCTGAATGATTCGAGTGGATTACCATTGTGTTGCTAATTATAGCCGACCAGGATGTTTGTCATCGGAACGGCGACGTAAGTGTCTACTTTCTCTAAGATCACTTTTCCCTGCGGAGACGATCCCATAATCGCAGTGGCGTGGCGTGGCGTGCTTTGCGATATATCGATTGATCTGTCATTTAAACCTACGGAAAAGGATCGATTAACAGGGTGTTCGCAACGAACACCTTAATAATCGATTCTTTACCGCGGATTCAAATGGGAAAATATCGATAATCGATCATTCACGCCACGCCACTGCATAATCGACGACACGAGCGCGGAGAAACCGCTTATCTCCGTTTGCGACGTTGCAGACTTCCTGTAACACTTGACTATTTTTTTTGAAAAATTTTCCACCGTGATTTTTGGAAAATTTCCTTGATTTTTCAGGGTGTCTAGCATTAAGATTTTCCCGATAGAGAATTCGCAGGTGTCTGAAATTTGATGAATTTCAAGTTGAAGTGGAAACTACTGAGCGAACTGAACGCGAAGATACCTTGGTTCATGAATTGAACAATTATTGGAGAAGATATGACAAGATGATCTAATCTGCTAAAATACGTGTGTTTAAATGGGAAATGCCGCCAGATGACGTCATTAGGTGGTGCATTTTCTCACTTTTAAATCTATTTTTTTACTATTTCCCATATCAGAAAAAAATCATAAAAAATACTGTGAGTTCAGCTCTTCAAGCACTTTCAGATTAAGCAATAAAAAATTTGCATGCAAATTCTCCATTATATCAGGATTTGAGGTATATCAGGATTTTATCCCGATTTCATCAGGGTTTGAAGAAAAATCGTTTGTGAAATCAGGATTTGAGAAAAGTCGGCCGTCCGCTTATTTTCCGTTAGTTATCCGTTATCCGTCCGTTAATATTTCTCCGCAAAAAGTCAGGTTTTGATCGGGATTTGGAAGAAATATGTAATAATCAGGATTTAGCGGTCAAAAATCAGGATTTCAGCAGGATTTCCCAAAATGGAAAAAAAACTAGACACCCTGTTTTTCAATTATGTTAGCAGCAGTGGCGTGGCGTGCTTTGCGATGTATCGATTGATCTGCCATTTAAACCTATGGAAAAGGATCGATAAACAGGGTGTTCGCAGCGAACACCTTAATAATCGATTCTTTACCGTAGCTACAAATGAGGAAATATCGATAGTCGATAGTCCACGCCACGCCACTGATTAGCAGAATGGACCGCGTTTAGCAGGAAGGAACCAAGCCACATCAGCAATTACCAAATTTACCTGGGCATTTTAATTTTTCACAAGCGAACGTCTGTGCGGATTCATTTGAAAATTTCAGGGGATTTGCCTCGTACCATGCAGGAAATTCATTGAAATTTGCACAAAAATCCACACAACCGTTTTTATGTGAAAATTCAAATTTCTCAATTAAATTTGGCAATAGCCGATGAGGGCTTTCTGCTTGACGGGGTCCGATTTCCATATAACCTCCAGCTACAAGTTCGGCTTCGGAAAAATGAAATAGGAGCGGAAATTTTGAAACAGCGCAGTGGAGATATGCGGTGTTGAACTTTGGTCATCGTGATATTGCGTGGTAATTACATCCGATTGGGCAGCTTTGTAGATCAAAGATCGAACAGCATTCAAGATTTGTGTCCAAAATCTGCAATTCGTCAATACTGCTGAAATGCTGACCTTGCGAAAGATTGGGCGTAGCGTTGGCCAGAGACGCTGTGAGCAAGTTTTTCGGTTTGCATGATCTGACCTTGCCAGTTCCAGCTGCTATGACTAAGTTAGTTACTTAGTTAGTAGCCGAAATTCGGCTGTTTGAAAACATTCTTGGTCACTGGCTTGACGTCGTCACCTTTTGGCCGAAGTAACACAAGCAAGCGCCACATTGGAAAAAAAACACATTGGATCTAGAGTCCAGACTCTTAAAAATATCGACAAGAAAAAATACTGTTGATTCAATCGGATTTTTGCTTAAATCAAGAACCAAGCCTCTTAATTTGAGCGGATTTCCTTTTGATGTAAGGTTAAAACTGATTGAATCAAGAGTATTTTTTCTTGTCGATGTTTTCAAGAGTCTGGGCTCTAGATCCAATGTGTTGTTTTTTTTCTTGTCAATGTTTTCAAGAGTCTGGACTATAGATCCAATGTGTTGTTTTTTTTCCAGTATATGCGACTTCTAAAAATTTCCGCTGCCCTTTTATTATTTTACTGAGAAATCGTCCGACGAGGCTGTCCGAAGATTTCACTGAATTTTATTTGTGCTGCCGACGAAATTCAGTGAAATTTTCGAACAGATTCAACAAACCCGTTCTCCCCATTTCTCTGTAAAAAATAAAATAGCGGCGGAAATTTTTAAACTTCGCATGGCGCTTGTGGTTCTTTGACTGAAGGTTGACGACGTCTGTCGAACGGTGTACAGTGATGACGTGTCGCGCGTAACATGTTTTTCTCGTGACGATTTTTTGCTCATTCAAGGTCTATATTTTACGAAATGGATCGTAATTTGGTAATTTTTGGTCTCTTTTCATGTCCAATACTGGCGTACCTAAACATAGAACCGAAGGCCGGTTTAGGCGGAAAATATGAGTTTGTCGGCATTCCCTGGTAAAAATTGGCGATAAGAGCTGCGTTTCAAAATACCGTAGGAATTCTTATAGCCGGCTAAAGAAGGCTACAGAAAATCATATAGCTGGATGTAGAATGCGGAGAAAACCATACGGCCGGGCTATACGAAGCGATAAAAAATTATGCAGCCGGGCTTTATCGCCAGGATGTTGCTTTTTCGCCATCGATTATAAAAAGCTATAAGAAATTATGTAGAAATTCGTGTGCCTTGAAAATCATTAAGTTTGATACGAAACCACCTTAATATTTACAAAACACACGTTATATTTTCCTTTCATACATATTTTTTTCATCAATTAAAACGAGAATGATCCATACAGGATGTGCAAACTTTTCAAAATCATAAGTTGAAAAACGCTGACTCCGCCAGATGGAATATCAGAGCCTAACACAAAGCGGAGTGGCGACGCACTGGCGCCTACAAACCTAACAGGGGTACTTCACGCATTGCGCAATGCGTGAAGTATCCCTGTTAGGTTTGCAGGCGCCAATGCGCGTTCAGCGCTGGCTGCCCGCCCGCCGCGCCGCGCCGCAGCGTACCGCGGCGCTTGAAGCAACTATTTCACACCAGAGGTGTTGCACAGTATCATACGAAATTGAAGGCGCTCCATCATATTAGGAATGTCAGGCACACTTCAAAAGTACAGAGCTTTCCTCGCAAAATAAATCAAGATACTACGGCCCAAAAAGAGAGCAGTATTCCAAAAACTCACTAAGTCCTAGCATCCGTAATAAGTGACGTTTAGCGTACTTTTTATCGCCTGGCTGTGAGTCGCTTAATCGCCATCGGCTATAAAAGGCTATAAGAAATCGTGTAGCCGGCTATAGAAGCTATTGGAAATCTTCCAGCCGGCCGTAGGTCTATGGTATTTTGGAACACAGATTCTACTGCCAATTTTTACCAGGGTTCGACTGTCAAAGCATCTTCCGCCAAAATCAGTCTTTAGACCCTTGTCTAAGCCGGTATTAAATTATTAAATGTGGCGCCAGCTCTCCCACTAACATTGCGGCTCTATGTACTCTATGTTTTCGTTCGCGAAGCTGAGGTCTTGGTTATTCAGTAGTGAACGTCACACATTCATTCGCGGAGTTCGCATTAATAAGTATTTTTGCCCGCCGCACAGTGGATCGAGTCAGTGGGAGAGGTCGGACATGCTTGAAAAACTTTAAAAAGCGTATATCTACATCAATATGTAATGTTGATGTTTTGAAAGTGGTTCCATTGGTTTTCTCGTCAAATTTTCTATCGGATTCCGCCCTTTAAATTCAAAATTTCACGAAATAAACATTTAAGTCTGCAGGTTTTGTTCCGAAAGGTATGTCCAAACTCTTCTATTGACACGCTCCACCGTGTGCCGTGTTCCAGTGAAAAGAACTCGCAGTTTACGGAACGGTAATTTCGTCCGCATACACAACCGAGGTCAGCCAGAATGACTTCCTATATATTCGAAAGAATGCCGTATGAGTTATGTGATTGCCGACTTACACCGTTGATATACATCTCTCGATAAAACACGAATTCATTAAGAAATTTTTTAAAGTTTTTCCTCGAATTTTTCAGACGATTTTTTTTGCAATTTAACCTGAACAATCCCAAAATTTTCCACATGTTGCCGACCTTCCCCCGACCAAATATTTATTTTTTAAGGAAAGTCACGCACATTTTCCCCCGAAATTTTGGGATTTTTCAGATTAAATTGCAAAAAAAATCGTCTGAAAAATTCGAGGAAAAATATTAAGAAACTTCTTAGTGAATTCGTGTTTTATCGAGAGATGTATTTCGACGGTGTGAGTCGGCAATCACATAACTCGGTTTGCGACGTCGCAGACTTCCTGTCATACTTTATTTTTCAAACGGAAAACTACTCAACGGCAATTCGTTAAAACTGCCGCGATTTTTCTTCTCCGTGCGAGGAAAATTCTGCAAAAACTTCAAGAAATAATGACAATTTGTTCTCCTTTAAAAAAATAACACAGAGGCGGAGATTTTCACACACCGCAAACGAGATATCGACGGTGTAAGTCGGCAATCACATAACTCGCTTTGCGACGTCGCAGACTTCCTGTCATACTTTATTTCTTCAACGAAAAACTACACGACAACAATTCTTTAAAGCTGCCGTGATTTTTCTTCTCTGTGCCAAAAAAATTCTACAAAAACTTCAAGGAATGATGTCAATTTGTTCTCCTTTAAAAAAATAACATGGAGGCGGAGATTTTCAGACACCGCAAACGAGTTATGTGATTGCCGACTTACACCGTCGGTATGTGATCGCGGACTTACGCCGTCGATATGACAATTCCAGAGCTGCCAAATTTCCTTCGATAAAACATGTAATTTTGACGATATCCATGCACATTTTTCTTTTAAATTTTCAGATACTTTAGATTAAATTGCGCACAAAATAGTCTGAAAGTTTTGGAAAAAAATATTCACTATTTTCCCAGTAAATTCGGTTCTCATCCAAGGAAATTTGGCAACGTCTGAAGGCTCATACGGCGTTCTTCCTTAGCACGGCAGCGTTGTGGCCACTATCGATATATCGATATATATCGATGGATTAAGTCGAAAAAAGCATATTTCCGAAACAACGTTTTGAAGCCTCCGAGAATGTTTTATTTCTAAAAAAAAAAACAACTAAAACAACTCATTCATATTTTCTGAGAATGTATGAAAGAAACTCTCGGAAAATGTCGAGAAAAACTTTCGGTCGGATCTCTTCGCGTAAAGTAAAACGTGATTGGAGATATTGCAACGTTACAATCGGAGACGCGCACTATTCGACTTGAGCCATTGACGTAAATGTCGGGAGTCTTAAATCAGTGCCGTCTCATTGCCTCCTGAGCAGTAGCGTGGCGTACTTAGCGATATATCGATTTATCTGCCGTTTGAACCTATGAGACAGGATCGATAAACAGGGTGCTCGCAACGAACACCTTAATAATCGATTCTTTACCATAGCTTCAAATGGGGAGGTATCACTAATCGACCATTCACGCCTCGCCACTGCGGTCCTGAGCACAACCAACTTTTTGAATCGATCCTCTGTGTGCCAATGTCGTAAAAACCGGGGCTTTATAGTAAATTTGAACGTATTTGTGCCAAACGGAACTATGTGCATTGAGACATGAGCCCTCAGACCCGTAAGAATGTATGCATAACAGGGCTCACGTCATGATGCACATAGTTCTGTTCTGCTGAAACACGTCCATTTTGCGTGCGTCCTCACTTGGAAACGTGGCACTTCTGCGCTGGAAAAAAAAGCACCTCGCCTCAACCACTTCTCTGCTGTAAAAACGGCGTAATCAACTAGGTTGAATATTTTCTAGATAGAAAGTCATGTCCGTTCAATCAGCCTACTACTTCCTTTAATACTTGAGAATAAAGATGTGGTGTAGAAACGACGTAATCAACTAAGATGAATATTTTCTGGACAGAAAGTCATGTCTGTTCAACCCGCCTACTACTTCCTTCAATACTTAAGAATAAAGATGTGAAAGTAAATTTCATCGCTCGCAATCAGTCTTAAATTTATCAGTATCCAAATCGTAAAGGTGTCATCGACTAAGATTTTTCACTATGAAATATTTTTCTTTTGTTCACAGGTTCATGATCGTAGTCATACCGGTGCGAAACCGTTTGAATGCCCTATAGAAGGATGTGACCGAAGTTTTGCCACCAGCTATAGCCGCAAAGCGCACATACGAACACACACCGGAGAAAAACCATACAAGTGTCCGGAACTAAATTGCTCGAAGCGATTTAAAACCTCTGGAGATTTGCAAAAACACATCCGAACGCACACTGGTACGCTTGAAGCTATTTTAAAATGACCAAAATTTCCATTGAGGAGTTCCAGAAGCTGGATTTTAATGTTAAATGCCAATTTAGAACTTTTTATCCATCCAAGAGAAACTATTGTCTCTCATTTTCACCAGTTTTTGGCCTTTTTTAGTAAAATTGACTGCATTTTGGGCAAAAGAATCCATGAATGCATGGAAATAACAATGGACGATAACATGGTCACACTTCTCAGATTTTCTAACATGAATTTTGATCATCCACAGGAAAAGAGGTAGTTATGCCAAAAAACTCAGAATTGAGTCATTCATTTTAAATTCTACTGCTTGAATGAGTTTTTTAACAACATTATGACTCAAAAAATTTTGAATCAAGTCAGCGGTTTGATGGTTTAATAAAATCGATTAAAACAAATTGCAGTAAAAAATATGAGATTTTATAGGTTGTGCAAACACCTTCAAACTTCGTCAAAAAGCATGTTTATTTGAATAGAGGAAAACAAGCAGTGTAGTTACAAGGTGGTAGAGTAGAGGTGGGTCCACACTATTCTGCGGTGAGATCTAGGCCAAAAATTCAAAAAATTTCAATCAGAGTAACAAAGTTGAGCGCTAAAGAGTATTAAAGCGAGAATGAGGGGTAGAGTGCCCAGCTCAAGTAGATGCATTGGAATACTAATCTGGAGTCACGCCGAGAGGTCTATAACATTTTGGGTCATTTTAGACCTCATCAGTTGATCTTACTCGTCAGTGAGCCCAGCCTAGCATCCTGCCAAATTCTAGACATCATTGAAACGCCGTCATGAACATAACGCCTTGCAACAAGGTGGTAGAATAGTGCTGGGTCCATTATTCTGGGGGGAAATGAAGGCCAAAAAAATTCTGATGAGAGTAAGAAATTAGAGCTCAAATGTTTTACTCCAATTAAAATTTTAAAACATTTTTGGCTCTGATTTCCCTGCTAAATAGTGTGTACCTAGCACACTTTAATTCATAGTGGCTAGGACCGGGAAAACTAGTTTTCATCAGGAATGAAATTTGAGGGAAAATCAGAGAATCTGCTCCAGAAACTAGGAGTCTCTTCTTCTACCACCTGGAGGCCATTTTGTTTTCAGAAGCCGCCATTACTGAACTTTTGAATGACGTATGAATCCTCTAATCATCAGAATAATGGAGAAGCTTTCATCGACCAAATAATGTAAACATCAGAAATGCTTTTAGAAATGAACAATTGAATGTGCGCCAAAGAATCGATATTCATGTCTGAACTCCGCAGATTCTTGTAGTTTTTCGGTAGGAAATTCCAAGGAAGTTGGAGAAAACTGGTCTCTGATCAGGGAATGAGCTCCTAAAATTCAGGGAATTAGCATGGTCAAGAATTCTAGACACCATGCTTCAGTCGAACTATTGAACAAATTCTATGATTATGTAATAATGGATCGTTCATTACAGGTGAGAAGCCATTCCCATGCACTGTGGAAGGGTGTACGCGCTCATTCACGACTTCAAATATCCGTAAAGTTCACTTGAGAACGCACACCGGAGAGCGTCCATACATCTGCCCAGAACCTGGCTGTGATAGAGCATTTGCTTCGGCTACAAATTTCAAAAACCACGCTCGCATCCACTCTGGAGAAAAACCTTACGAGTGTCCTGTTCCTGTAAGTAGAGAAGTCTTAATTTGTTTGACCCCTTCTCATTTCTCTATGAATCTTTAGTCTTTTACTGTGGTCTGTTTTGAGGAAGGTTATTTCTATCTTCATTTTCCTCAATTGAGAAACTTCAGATTTTCGAGAATGGGCCAGTTGCGCTAGCCACAGGATTGTGCTTGATGGTTTTAGCTAATAGATAAGAAAAAAAATAAAATTTGTTAAAACACCAAGTTTTTACATCCAATATTAACTGACTTCCAATATTAACTTGTTTCTATTCACGTTTCATGTCAAGCAACAGGTGCACATTTGTGTATCACTAATCGATAAAATCAAGGTGGAAGGAACCATTTTATGCACTAATGCTTTTTTTCAAGTCCTTGTTTTTTTTCTCCAGGGATAAGTGATCATGAACTTTTGCTTAAAACGGGGAAGGCTCGGATCTTTCTGCACCCCTTTTATTGCATATTAATTATGAAATCAGAATAAAACCCTTAAATAGTGAAACTGTAGAAATGCATGTCTCAGTTTCTGGCGTTGCAGACTTCCTGTTATACTTTATTTTCTCCGTGGAAAGCTATGAAACGTCATTTTTTTTAAACTTGATTTTTTTACTCCAAGTGAAAAATTGTCTGTGAAAATTTCAAGTCATGATGCTTGTTAGGTCTCCTTTGAAAAAATGAAGTAACGGAGATTTTGAAGTACCGCAACCAAATTTTCACTCGCTATTTCATTTCTGGGACGAAAAGTTACCATTATTTTTGTATGGAATTGTTAGATTTTAATTGAAACAAAACACCTCCAAAAATATACACCCATAGAAAGAAATATTTGGTTTTCCCAACCACATTAAAATAAAATATAGCTAGAAGTTGAAGTTTCAAGTTGAGAGACATGCTTTTTCAGTTTTCTCATTCCTCTATTCCAAATAGCATGTTTTAATCATGCTTTAAGTTAAATGAACAAAATTTTGCTCATTGTTTAGTAGTAGAATGTTGAGATCTAGGTTCTTAAAAGCGTTCAATAATTAATGAAGCTCTCTTTGACTATCTAATAGAAAGTGCTCATGCTCTTTATCAGCAAAACGACGTTTTGATCTCTTTCAGTTACTTTTATGTCTTTTATTGATTTCTTTGATTATTCAACCAAGTGTCTTGAGCTGCGTTGAAACTTAGCGCTCATGCTGTTTTTCCGTTGTTGTTTTGTTTACCCCAAATCAATGCAAAGCTGTTTCCGAAAAAACTGTCATTATTGATTCTCATTGGCATTGAGACTAGAAATTATGTAAGTGATTATTAATGATAGGAATGATGAGCTCAGTCATTCGAGTTGCATATTTTTCATGCCTTTTTCCATGTTTGAAAAATTGAAAAATAAGGGGGGAGGGCAAACTTCATGTAGAGTCACAGTCAACGTTTTTTTTTCTCTCATTTTCTGAAGCTTAAAAGGCTAACAGTTCTAAGGCCTATCAAGAATTCTGTATAACGGGCAGTGTGAACTTACCAATAATTTTTCTTTGTTTTTGTACTTTCCAGGAGTGCGGAAAAAAATTTACAGAATATTCCTCCTTGTACAAACATCAGTTAGTGCATAAGCAAACTAAATCGTATCAATGCGACTTGTGCAATCGAAAGTACCGCCAAGCCTCCTCACTGGCGATTCACATGCGAGCCTCACATAGTGTCGACGATCCTGACGAACCTGCAGAGCTCATTGTCAATGATATATTGGCCGTCAAAGAAGATTCACAATCCAACGCCGATGTAAGATGTTCAAATGAGAAAAAAAACACTAAGAAGTGGCCTGAATACTGTATGCGACAAGGTGGTGAAATGGTACTGGGTCCACACCATTTCACGGGGAAATCAAAGCCAAGAAGTTCCAAAAATTATAATTAGAGTCAAAAATAAACCTTTTTAACTCAATTGAGTACCGATACAAAATTGAGGGGGAAGAGTGTTCAGCTCAGACAGTTTGCATTGGAATATTAAGTTGGAGTCCTGACGAGAGATCTATACCAGTTTGGGTCTTTTTAGACCTCATCAGCAGATCACACTTGTCTTTGAACCGGACGTAACATGCCGTAAAATCCAAGACGTATTCCTCAGTTTTGTAGTGGTACTCATTGGAGTTGAAAAGATTTATTTTTGACTCTAATCATAATTTTTGGAACTTCTTGGCTCTAATTTCTCCACGAGATGGTGTGGACTCAGCACCATTTCTACACCTTGTTACATGGAAGATGTTCTTTGGATGATATTTTGCCGTATCAGTATGAAATAGGCGAAAATTCACCTTTCTTTGTGGAATATTGTCATCGGCATAGCTTTAAACACCAATTTTGCCATTATGCAAGAGAAATCAAGGGTTGCCGGCATTTTGGAAAATCAGATAAGTCAGGGAATTGGAGGCAACCAGGAAAAGTCAGGGAATATCTGCATGGAAAAAAAAAAGAATTGCTGATTCAGCAATTCAATTGCTAAGAACAGTGAGTGCAATGTTTCAACGCAGATTTTACATAAAAAAATGCTACTTTAACCACATTGTAAACTAATTTAACCACAGGGGTGGTTAAAGTAGCATTTTTATTGCTACTTTAACCACATTGTAAACTAATTTAACCCCGGGGGTGGTTACAGTAGCATTTTCTTGTTGTAAAATCTGCGTTGAAACATTGCTTTCACTGTTTTTAGCAATCAAATTGCTGAATCAACAATTCTTTTTTTTTCCGTGTGACACATCTGCGAATCACTGATCTTCCATCTGCTTACCTTTTCAGTTCATTTTTCAGGCTTGTCATTTTTTAAGCAGCTACGGAATGGAATGCCTTTTTCCATAATTTGAGCTTTAAACAAGGAAATTTAGTCCAAAGATAAGCGAAAGTCAGCATATTTATAAATATTAAAAAAAAACTGGACGTTTTTTTAGAAGATCAGGAAAAGTCAGAGAATTTGAAGATGAAGAAATTATGGTGACCTTGGAAATCAAATCAACCTTTTCAAGGTCAGTAAGTTTGGTCAAGCATCAGAAGGGGTCTCCTGCAGCTACACTTGTTGTTACATTTCTTGTCTTTTTTTCCAGATGACATTAGAAAATTCTGAAACATTTATAATTTCCGAGAACAATGTGCAATTAGTCGAGGATGAAGAATCGGAGTATCAAGTCTTGCTACTTACAGACGATCAACTTAAAACATTCCTTGTGAGTAACTTTTTTATGTTAATTGACAATTTTGAGTTTCTGACGAATATCATGAATATACCAAGGCCAAAAGGACCTTGATACCAAAAATTCAAAATTAAGTTCTTGGTATCAATGCAGCCAGAGATTTATTCTACGACTCTTTTGGCTCTAATAGTGTATCTATCAAATGGACTACGTTTTGCAATTAGGAACTGCAATTTCTGGCTCATCCACAAGAAAACATCTTATGTCTGTAGGGAAGCTAATGGTACAGATGGTGTTTTAAACTGGTTTCTAATTGTAAAATGTGGAAAAATTGTAAAATCGGAAAAAGTGGAGGAAGAAGTCATTCAAAAGTTACATTAAAATTTCCATCAATAAAATTTCATGGCAATTTTAAGTGGAAAAAGGATAGGAGAAGACCCCAGATACATTGAGAGGTGAAAAAATTGTTCCAAGTCAAAAGTTTTCAAGTTTTCATTTTAGGCTGCGTAGAGATCGATGATACTTGTGCCTTGCTGCAGATGGTCTATATAGTGCAATTCATGTGAACTTTTAAATTATTCTAGGTAGGGGAGAGAGACACTTGTCAGAGATTTCTTATTTTGCATGTCTTGTTTCTTTTTTCCACTTCCTATGGCTGTATTGTTTCAAAACAAGAAAAACGATACAAAAATGTCCCTTTTTTCCATGTGAATGTGTGGAATACTTTTCCTGATTTTCAGAACCATTACATATTTCTTCTGTCTGAATGAAAGTAGTTTGAAAGTTGCGGAAAGACACTTCAAACAAGAAAGGCCCTTAAATTTGCTCTATTTTTATCATCCTTCCACAACTCATGCTTTTTGTTTGTATTCTCTATTTTTATTGCTCTTTACTCGGAAGACTTTCCACGTTTTCAGGGCCTCACATAATAATTTCTTTATTTATGATTTCAACAACATTGAAACATAAAACAGTGCAAATACTTAGTGAAATAGTAATCAAAGTCAGCTAAGTGCATTACAATCAAACTACAATAAAATAGAATTGAAACATGAAAACATTAGAAATCATCTGCTCAATATTTTCAGAACCTTTCAACATTTTTGAGGCCTTTTCACCCCCACCCTTGTTTTTAACTTTCCACTTTGCGAGCTTTTTCATATACTTAGACCCTTTCATTCAGCTGTCTCTCGCCTCGTTAATCTGGAACTTGTTATAACCCTAATCGAGAAAATGTTTCTATTATTTTTTCGTTCTACAAGCAATACCTGTCTCTCTATCTGCCAAGTCGAGAAAAAATCATGTCAATTTTTTCTAGTATATTTTCTGGGAAACTTAGATGTACTGTCTTTTGTAGAATTTGAAACCCAAAATTCAACTGGATAAAAAAACAAACATTTCATAATGATTCACTTAGTATCCAAGTGCGGCTGCAGCTGTAACTAATGCGATTTTTTCCTTCTTTTTTTTCCAGGACAGTCAACAATAATTCTGAACAACTGCGCTGTTAAAGTTTAGCCTCGACCTTAAAATCCAATAATTCACCAGAGTTCCAGAAGTGCAACTCAATAACCAGGTCACAAATGTTTTACTTCATCACAGGACAACCTTACAAATCATCCTCCTACTGTACTCCATGATAACGTGTAAAACTTGTGGTGACAATTTTTTTAAATATTTTTTTGTAGTATCCAAAGAGGTGTGTGTGTGTGCTGCTACTCAGGTGCGCACAGTCTAATTTTTATGTTCCCAGCAGTCACTTTCTCTGCCTAGTAACTTTTTAAAATTGCCAGGAACATACACTTAAGTTCCTTGCTGTAGCTGTTAAAGAAAAATGTGCTCGAGCAGGAGTGCAAAAAAAAAGACAGCAAAAAACTGTGATCACATGTTATAATGGCCTTAAAATAGTCCAAAATCGTTGATTAAGTATTATCATTTGACATAATTGCTCTAAGAGCGAGTTGCTTGTCAATGAACCAGGTACCGTCGATTTTATTTGACAATCAGATAATGACGGCAACTCGGTTTGAGACTGTCCTCGACTGAAACTTTAGCTGCCCTCCGTCTACCGCTGCATAGGTATATTGCGATATTACTCCACCTTGCTTCGCTGTATTCACATTTTTGGCGATTTCGGCGAGCCAGCCACCTCCCGAACGGCCCTCGCAGGTGCTTTGTGAGGTGCTTGCAGGTGGTTTGAGACTGTCCTCGACTGAAACTTTAGCTGCCCTCCGTCCACCGCTGCATAGGTATATTGCGATATTACTCCACCTTGCTTCGCTGTATTCACATTTTTGGCGATTTCGGCGAGCCAGCCACCTCCCGAACGGCCCTCGCAGGTGCTTGGAGGTGCTTGCAGTGTTTGGACTGTCCTCGACTGAAACTTTAGCTGCCCTCCGTCCACCGGTGCATAGGTATATTGCGATATTACTCCACCTTGCTTCGCTGTATTCACATTTTTGGCGATTTCGGCGAGCCAGCCACCTCCCGAACCGCCCACGCAGGTGCTTTGTGACTGTCCTCGACTGAAACTTTAGCTGCCCTCCGTCACGTGCTAGGTATATTGCGATATTACTCCACTGCTTGCTGTTCCTTGCGATTTCGCACCTGCATGCGTGACTGTCCTCGACTGAAACTTTAGCTGCCCTCCGTCCACCGCTGCATAAGTATATTGCGAGATAACTCCACCATTCCTCGCTGTATTCACGCTCTTGGCGATTTCTGCGAGCCACCCACCTCCCGAACTTCCCGCGCAGGTGCTTCGTGATGTAGCACCTGCACGTGCTGTTTGAGAAGCGGCAGGCGTGAACACAGTGGAGGTGGCAGCCGTGGACGGAAACGATGAAAGTCCCTGTGGAGAGCCGAGCCAGCTGCTTTGAAATGACCTCCGGATCTCGGTGGGCAGCTCCAAGTCGAAAAACGTCGTGTATGACGTATCTTCGACCATTATGTCCACCAAATCCGGAACGCCACAGGTCAACAGCTTCTTTCCTTGACCTACTAAAACTTTCATACATCGTTTCAACGTACCTGTTGCCAGGATCCCCCAGTTCTGCACATCTGAAGCCAGATTCGTCAGTTCGCTCGTCATCAGTTCCAGTGTCCGAGGGAGAGGTGCCAAGCCGCATCCACTGAGGTACACCAGATTCGTCAACAACAGGATCCACTCGTTCGTCTTCGCCTTCTTCCTCAATTTCTCTTTCTCCTTGTCTGCCTTGTACTCCTTTTCCTCGTCCATCAATGCCTGTGTGCTCGGTACTTCCTCCATCCAGTCCTGCTTCTCCCTCGGTTCCGGAGAAGGGGTCGGAGAGAGGTCCAGGACTAACCTCTCCTCCTTGTCTTCCTTCTCCGTCCGAGGAGACGTACATTTCCTCTTCGCAGAAGAGGAGCTCTTCAATTGAGTTGTCGGATTCTGAGGACGACTCGGCGAGGAGCTCCTCTTTACACCGCCGCTCGACTTCGGCTTCCCACTCAGCTTGGAGAAACACTTTCTTAGAAGGGAGGAAGTAGAATGGTTATGGGGGATGTGGCCAATGTGTAGCCTTACAGGTTTTCCGGAGCCGGGTCCTCTGTTCCATGAAGGTCGGCACCGGAAGGTGGTACCCCATCAGGAGGTGGGCCATTGCCGGTGGGACGTGGAGGGATGCCCAGGAGAGCGCAAATCGGGCAAAAGGAATGGCCCAGATTGTTTTAACCCAAGCGAGCGTACTCTGGAAGCACGTTTGAGGACGAAACCAACCTTCGCGAGGTCCTTGTCCCTCCAAATTTCGATGATAGAAGCCCCATCTTGAGTCATCTGTGGTGGGAGGACCGCTGGGGCTCTGTTCTCATCTGTCGAAAAATCTTGCGAGAGGTGTGACCGCCGAGCTCATGATCATTCCTAGGATTGTCTCCCCTTTGTGTTGCCTCTGTTGCCTCTGTCCGCTTTGTTGTCCGATGATGTCGTCCGCGCCACCTTCTTCTCGGTCCCTTCTATTTCTGATATTTCTTTCGCCTTCCGATCCAATATGCGCTTGATTGTCTGCAAGTCCGGATCCAGCGGCGAGTTGAAGTGTACGAGCGCCCTCGTCCTCGCGTTGCGCCACCAGTTCAGGCGATCCTCGTTGACCACTTCGGCGAAGGGGTACAGCTCGATCTTCACGACCTCGTACCCAATCTCCCCCGGAGTGGTTAACCTTAATGATGTACCTCGTTCCTGATGAGAGATATATTGCGATATTACGCCATCTCTGGTAAGTGATGTTTCTAGTGCTAACGCTTGTTCGAGCCACCCACCTTCCGAACCGGCTGCGGATGACTTTTGTGATGTAACATCTGCACGTCGAGTTGAGGTAGTCGCACGTGTGACAGACGTGGATATGGTTTCCGTGGGCTCCGACGATGTATGTTCCCGTTCTAAGCCGAGCCAAGAGTCGCAGACATAATTCTTCACCGCCTCGTCCAACACAATTTGAGTAAACGTCGTGCAAAAGGGCTCTTTTTCCATCAATGTCTCTAAATCCGTCCACCCACATGAGCGTAGCGAGATGCCTTGCTTTTTCAGATTCTTCATCCGTAACTCCCACGCTCTCATGATTTTCAACAGATCCTTCTGAACCGGATCGGCAAGATCTGAATAGAACATCGGGTGTAGCATCATCCGACGAAACTCGTCGATAACTCTCGGCAGGGGAGCGAGCCCCTCGTCCGCGAACGTCCATGGTCATAGGCTAAAACATGTTAAGTGTGCCTGCGAGGTTGGGGTGGGTCAAATTCCTCAAGAGAAGGATCCACTCGTTCTTCTGGGCCATCTTCTTCAGTCTCTCCTTCTCCTTGTTCTCCAGGTAGCTGTTCTCCTCTTGCTCCTGCTTTCTCGGTTCCGGCGAAGGGGTCGGACTCAGGTCGTGGACTACCTGAGATTCCTTTGCCGTCGTCCTAGGAGAACTGCATCTCCTCTTCGCAGAGGTGCTCCTCCAGGGAGACGTCTGATCCGTAGTCGGAATCTCGGAGGAGCTCTTCTTTGCACCGGCGTTCGACTTCCCTTTCCCACTCTTCCTGGCAAAATACTCCGTTATCGTCACTTTCTTCCGTTGTGTCCCGGAAGTGGAGGGCGTTGACATGAGGTTTTTCATCACAGCGTTCTAACAAGACGGAGCACTGTTTCACGAGGGGCGATTCCGCGAGGGTTTCGGCACTGTTGGAAGTCACTGGAGAGCATGGAAGCGACACTACAATACACTCGATCGGTGAAGACATTATGTTTATCCTACTTGCACTGACAGAGATCATTTTCTCTGAAAGGTCATTCATTATTTCCTCCTCTGGCATGGAGGGTGGGAGACCCTTACAAAGAACCTTGATGTTTCTAGTATTTTTATTCGATAGGGAATACCACTGAATATGTTTTCATTTAGTTTATCTGAGATGGCTCTGTAGGAGTCATTGTTCGTAGGATTGATTTTCCAGGTTTCATTGCCTTGGAATCTGATGATATAATTTTCCTCATCAGAGGTTTCTTTTAGAAGCTGTTTAACATTTTCATATTCCTTAATTCCAAATATTCTTAAGTGAGGGGGGGGGGGGAGAAGGGACGGTATTGGTACCTCTGCATCTACTGATGATTGACTATTGAGCCATACCAATACTCTTCATTTTTACATACTTAAAAACAAAAAAATGATCCCATCTTGCTGCGTTGAACTTTTTTTTTGGTATACCGCTCGAACACGGCGTCCTCCGAATCGCTCTTCGGAGTCTGTTCGAGATTCCACAGTTACAGGTGCTCTTTTGGTACTTGCAGATGTGGACGGCATGTACGTGTCGTCCATGTGTAGCGACGATTGAATTGGTTGTCTTTTGGGTGGGGTCGTGTAAAAACGTATAAACGCCCGTTTCATCCCTACGCCAATTTCCAGTGTAGTATAATTCTCCTGGACTTAACCGTAGTAGGACAATTCTCTCGTTGTCATGTGCGGAAAGAAAGACTCGATGCCAATCATCTTCAATTGCTTTGGAGAAAAGTTCTCTTTTATTATTTTTTTCAACAGAAGAGTTATTACAGTCCACTTGTATTCCATTTGGTTGTCCTCTTGGGGGTTCGTTTCCATCCATTCGCTCATATCAGTCATTGTTCTCATTAATGGAGCCAGTCCGAGATCCGTTAGTTCCGTCGCTTCTTGGATCAGAAGTGTCAACGGGCACCCTTGAAGTTCGTCCAAAGATACATGGGAAACTTTCTTCGGGGGTGGTTCTGACACGAACTCCTCCTCTAAATAATTTTGGGTGTTCGGAGGAGGAGTCGGTTCTTTCTCGGCATGGACTTTGGCTTCTACTTCGATCACGTCGTCTTCCCAATAGTTCATCCCAATAACAGTATGTTCTCTGCACCCTCGATCCTACTCGGTGTGGTCCCGGAGATGTAGGTCGTGCTTCTGGGGAGCTATTTAGTCTTAGACGGGCAGTGATCGATGTCCCAATCTTGAGAGTTGGTGGGTATGAGGTCTGGGAAGAGTAGGTGAAGGTGTTTAGCCCTCTCCTAGTAGAGTAGGACGGAGTTAGGTCCTACGCGTTTCGCGAAGTGTGAAGAGCAAATAAAAATCTATGGGGGGGGGGGGGGAATGGCGAGAAAAAAATATAAAAATCGGAAAATATGATAAAAATGGGGTATAATGTAAATATGTGGCAAAGGAAATGGACAAAAATCAATAATCTATCGTACACATAAACTGTAGCTTTAGTTCGTTCTCCCACGAGGAGGGATCAAGAGACAGATGGCTAGGATCCAGATCTTGGAGATCGCCCCATTGATATCGGTCGGCACCTTGGTGCCCATAGCGGGTACCCTATAGGGTTTTGTAAATCCAAATGGTATTATTTTGCTACATATTGTTTCTCAATATGAATGAGTACTTAATCAATAGTTATTTAATCTTGATCAGTATTCAAAACCAGAACGCTATTGAGTGTAGTTTGAAAGAGGGAAAGAATGATCAAAATCTTATGTCTCAAATTTAAGGTTCTTGGTTTATTTACAAGAAACTCTCAAAAGAATGCCATTTCGTTAACTAAATTTGTGAGGATCCTACTCAAACTACACTCAAAATTATGATAATAATAATTTACGATAGATAATTCTGGAAATGAAACAAAAGGGAAGCCGAAATGCTACTCACTAACGTGCACCTCAAGGATTGAAATTCCAGGATTCAGGAGTACAGGAGAGAGGAGAGGAGGAGTGAAGCTGGGGGAGGGCGCTCACTAGGCTTATGGTGATCGCCTGAAGGGGCGAAAAGTCTTGGTTCACTCGACAGGGGGCTCGCACTTCTTTATCTCCAAAGTCATATGTCCACACGGTGGCAGGTTCATTGGTGCAAGGTTCGAACACCATATGGATAGCTTCGAGTATGAATTGGATTCGAGGATTACTAGGCTTATGGTGATCGCCTGAAGGGGCGAAAAGTCTTGGTTCACTCGACAGGGGGCTTGTACTTCTTTATCTCCAAAGTCATATGTCCACACGGTGGCAGGTTCATTGGTGCAAGGTTCGAACACCATATGGATAGCTTCGAGTATGAATTGGATTCGAGGATTACTAGGCTTATGATGATCGCCTGAAGGGGCGAAAAGTCTTGGTTCACTCGACAGGGGGCTTGCACTTCTTTATCGCCAAAGTCATAAGTCCACACGGTGGCAGGTTCATTCGTGCAAGGTTCGAACACCATATGGATAGCTTTGAGTATGAATTGGATTCGGGGATTTTTACAATGGAGCAGGAACTGTGTCAACTCGGGTGACCCAGTGGATCAAAAGTATAACAATCGTAGCTGGCGCGTGCCTTGAGTCTCCTCGTCTGCTCTGCGCTTCTTCGGCGTTGAAGCCGCTGCCGGTCCTCCCATCGAGCAACTGAAACAGGAGACTTAAGTATTTTTCTTTACGCATTCCATAAGGGGAAATGCACAATTTTTATTAGAATTTCCGGCATGGCCACAATTTAGCATAAATTGAGACACACAATCAAAGAAAAAATTTTTGCCAGCGTTAGGATCAGATTTTATTAATAAACAATTTTTTTTTGGAAAACGGCAATCAAGTATATCAACCAAAGCGTTTAAAAAAGAAGGAAATTCATCTCCAAATTGATGAACTAATAGCAATTCTGAAATTTGACTAGATTCTTTTAATGGAAAAAATTCATGCTTTGGATTACATATCACTATTAAAATAAAGTTTTGATAAAGGAAGTGATAAATATTTTAATCCCCAATTCTATAACAGATTTCATATCTGTTTCATGAATTACTAAGTATTTATTGAATATCAAATAAAACTACAACTCAAAAAAAAGGGAGGAAGCTGGGTAATTTTTGCGAAAGGTAACCACGGCCTTGACTTGACCATGAGCACTGCGATCAAACTGCGTTTTTTAGACAAGGGATCCTGGTTCTTTTATATCAAAAGATGAAGGAGCCAAACAGTCATCCGAGGCGCATGTTCGGAAATATATGGCATTCAAATCACTTAGTGTAGAGCATGCTTTTTGAAAACAAAGTTTTTGAATTATATTCAACTAATCGAGCCGCATGAATGCTGATAAATCGTGGCGCTCCATGGCCGCCCACAATCTTTGGCGGCCACCGGGCGCCTCGGCCACCTTTGGCGCCGCGGCCCCAGCGGCGCACGCCCGCTTCCTCACAACACGAGGTTCGGACACATGGGGCTCTAACGGGCGGGGTTCAGACGGAGTTGGCACAGCTAGAAAAGGTTCCAAGTCAGAGAGGGGGGAACCCCAAACCCTCGTGCAAGAGGGTGTGGTGTCTCACGTTCTTTCCCAATGCCAGGCACTTCAAACAATCCTTCACGCTACGGCAAACTGCCGAGGGGTGGTTCCCCAGGTAGTTTAGGCAGTGGCCCTGCTCTCTGACGTAGGTCACGCGTCCCTCTGCGGATAGGCCAGACAACCACCCGCACTCAAACACGCTGTGCCCCTCTCGACACAGGGTACACCACACGGACGGGTGATGGTTCGAAAGATCTACGGATGTGGGAACTTCTGTCCGGAAGCCGGGGGATCGCGCAGCCTCGCGCTGCCTCGCGCTCGAGTTAAGAGTTTCCTCTTTAAATAAACTGTAAACAATTTGACAAGGTAGAAGAAACTTTTTATTCCGGAATCAAATTACAGATTTTAATGAGTTGATCGGGAATATTTGTTAGAAGAATGAGCATCTTTACAATGGTGTTCAGAGTTTTTATAGGATGAGAATCACAGATAACAATTGGGTGATGATATATTTGGATGATGAAATAAATAAGGAAAATTTAGTAACATGAATTTTAGCGAGGCGTATGAGGCGGATTATGTTGTCAAGATAGCCGTCTAGGATTTTGACAATATAATCCCTTAATATTTGGCAAATCAAATTGGCAACGCAAATATTTTATAAGATAAGCGAACGGATCCTGCGGATCCTTCTTATCAAGCATCTACGGAAACAGTTGGCACTCTCGACCATATTTGTTAATACAGTGGAGATGGATTTAGTTGCAATTCAGCCTAGGGTCCTAAAGAGTAGGTATCACGGTTACTTACTTCTAAGGCGACAAGCACCGCCTTCATCAAAGCGGCTTACCACAAACTTAGTTGAAATCTTTGGTAGGGGGTTTTTTTTTGGGTGGGGGGGGGGTTGTTTGGATTTTCAGTGGACGTGTTTTTGCCCGTAATTTCAAAATCACTTGAATTAAAGAATTGGTCAGCTGAAAGATCTACAGGGATCTTGTTTTTCTTCTCCTTGTTTGGCACAATTTTACGTCCACACACTTGTCAACGTCTATTTTTTCAACCTCGGACTTGCCACAAAACCTATCTCGAGGTTCGTTGCAGGGATATAGTATATATATTAGTATTACATAGGCATGAAGTAATTAACACGCAGTAAACATTGCGTACTGACTCCAAGTGAGTAATAATTGTAAGGGTCCGGCCAGTGAACTTACAATTAAAGGAGAGACTAAATGGGTAAGCCAGCGAGGATTGATGCACTAACCTGCGTTGACTATAACTACCTCAGATTACAATGCTACGTATTCCTCGAGATAAGTGAACGCTGGGATCTCAACTCTCCAGGGAGGAGAACCTGAAGATTTGCTGTCTTTTGTTAAACAAATATTGTGCGGAGACGTCTGATCCGTAGTCGGAATCTCGGATGGGCTCTTCTTTGCACCGGCGTTCGACTTCCCTTTCCCACTCTTCCTGGCAAAATACTCCGTTATCGTCACTTTCTTCCGTTGTGTCTCAGAAGTTGAGGGTGTCGATATGAGGTTGTCCATCGCAGCGTCCTAACAAAACGGAGCACTGTTTCATGAGGGGCGATTCTGCGAGGGTTTTGGCACTGTTGAAAGTCACTGATGAGCACGGAGGCAACACTACAATCCACTCGATCGGTGAAGACATTATGATTATCCTACCTGCACTGACCGAGATCGATTTACAGTACCGAAATGACAATTTCGGTACTGTAAATCGATCTCGGTTAATGATTATTCTAGAGTCTTAGCCTAGTCTTAGCCTATTAGAAGTACGTTTCCTGCTGTAATCGTGATGAAGGGTACATTCTACTCCAAATCTACAGATTCTGTCTGCTACAAAACTGGAACATTCTTCCATTTTGCCCCTTGATCACTTCTTTGAATGTATATCACTTGCTTCAAATAATTTTTTTAACGCCTTACCTCGAAGTTCATCGCCCCTTTTCCCAAGTATCAATTTCCATGTTTTAGTTTTTTTCCGGCTGCTTTTTTATTATTTCTTGGTCTTTTCCCTGTTTTTTAAACCCTTTGACTCTCTTACTGATACAGTACAGTACTAGGGCCCGCATCCTCCTGTCGCATATCTCCTTCAAAATAACCAGGTCCTGGTCGGACGGGTCTAGGTGGAACAGAGTCCTCCACTCCGCGTCTATCCACCAATTGTACGGTTTCTGCTGCACTATTTTGTGAAAGGGAACTAGACAAAAGAACTAGGGAAAAGGTCTAGGGAAGGAGGACAGTGCTTATACTATATTAAAATACCCTCTCTAGGGGTTGCCCTTTAATATAACAATATTAAAAAGTTACGCCTTTTTTTTAAAACAAAAATGAACACTAAATTTGAGCTCGACTTAAGTAAGCTAAAATCCAATGGTATGAAAATAACATGGAATAATTCTAAGATTCTAATTATCCAAATGATCACGGCACAAGTGCTCTAAATAACGACGTGTCTCATCCCGGAGATAGAACACCGCAAGTCCATCTGCATGAGGGTTTAAAACGCAGTTAAAGCAGCTAAGAAGCGCCGCGCGGAGGACAAGAAGGACCTCCCACCTCCCGCGCCCGGTTCCTCGGTTTTATCTCGAGGCGGACTGAGGTGTGACCAAAATCACCCTTCGACGCAAACTTTAATTGGCGCCCGTCCACGGCAGCATAGGTATACTGCGGAAGCACACCACCTGCTTTCTGTAAAGTCACGTTGCGGGCCATTTCAGCTAGCAATCCACCTCCCGAACTTTTCACATAGGTGTTTAGTGATGTAACACCTGCATGTTGAGTTTGAGAAGCGTAATAATAGCTTTAAAAAGTAATATTTGCTATCCTAGGCATTTGCTCTGAGATTTTTTTTCGTTCTTTTCTTCTTTTTACGAAGATGAAGACTTACAATTTTTATAACAATGTGATCACAAGTTTTGACAGAGAAGTGTGATGCACATGCATATTTGTGCGCAGTTATCCTGCTGCATTGCTCGGTAATAATCTCAATTTGGTTTGTTTTTTTAGACACATTGACTTTGGCCGCTGCCTAAGTAGAAAAATTGAATTTTAAAAGACGTAAATCGATTTTTTGATAATTTGTATCGTATTTGGCAGAGAAGAGACGATTTCAGTTTTTTTTTGAATCGAACAACTTTATGGGCCCAAAAATATTTTTAAAAAATAACATTTGCTATCCAAGGCATTTGCTCTGAGATTTTTTTTCGTTCTTTTCTTTTTTTACGAAGATGAAGACTTACAATTGTTATAACAATGTGATCACAAGTTTTGACAGAAAAGTGTGATACACACATGCATATTTGTGCACAGTTATCTTGCTGCATTGCTCGGCATCATACCTCGAGAATGTATTCGCCTAAAGTGTGACTTTTTCACATCTGCACCTGATAGCTCCCCCTCCACTACTATGACACCATATGACGAAAATCTTAGTTGACCATGGTTTTTGGAACAGTTATAGGTCTCGAAGCAAAATTAATTTATCTTCGGAGCAATGAAAAAACGGTGAAGCATAGGCTTTGCCGCGGTAAAAATGAGGAATAATGGCAACAATTTATAAGGCTCCTTCGGTCGTTAACCCTAGTCTGCCAAACGGATTTTTGTTACAAGTCTGCCAATTACGGGTCATTTTGACCCGTATTTGAAATACATGTGTTTGCTGTATTTTACTCTTTTTTTTACACTTTTTTTTGGTAACTATATATTCTAATGATAGTTAGGGCCTACATTTTGAATTTTTTATTTTCCTAAAACATCCTGCACTGTTCAGGTTATGCAATTTGCACTGTTTTTGATCTAGCATTATTTGTACAGCCCGATAATCAAGGATAATTTTTAGGTTTTTTGGGGATTTTCTTCGCATTTTGGGTAGGACCGACTGGAATACTCACTCATACACATTTTTGGAAAGAAACAGTTATAATATATTACTTTGAAGGCTTCAAGGCTACAAATAATCATGAAAATAGAAAAATTTACTAATATTAGTACAAAAACTTTTCTAGTTCAAAAAATTTCTGAAGTATCGTCACTTCGAGATCTTATTTATTTGATGAAGCATAGCTTCTTATTAATGGTGAATGACAGCTGTCCGACACCCCCCTCCTCTCTGTTAAAACTGAGAGTTTGTTTTGTTTGAGATGAAATCTCAATTGCACTCTGTCCTATGTCTCTAAGTTGATGGATCTGTGGTGTTATCCATTCCGAGGTTGACACCTTTCGGATAATGCAGTAATTTTTGGTAGTAGTTTGAATACCTCTCGTAGCGGATGTGACTCTCTGACTTTAATCGTCTTTTCGTCACTACAGTGATCCACTCGTCTGCATTTGAGAATCCTAGACATAATGTTCTGGACTTTATGCTGTAGGTCTTCTGACTAGGTAAATATGTGAAAGTACTTCGATCTTGATTTATTTGTACCTCACTCGGCATTGAGAATATGATTGCCGGATGTTCCCCTAAGTCATCCAATCTACTTGTGAACAATGATGTCCCTTCTAATTTGAAGTCATTGCTCTTTTTGTCTTTTGACACCTTTTCTAGCTTAACGCCAATGGCGTTGAGAGCTCTATACACGTTTTGAGACATACCAGTGGTAGCTACAACAAGTCCAAACGCTACAGTGTCTGCTGCCGCGGATGTAACAGTGATGTGCTTTATGGTCTCATCTTCTGATATTAGTTTACGCTTTAAGCTATATGCTAGAGTGTCGTCACATTGTGTACACATTATCGGTTTCGCACTTTCAATGCTCTCGGCTGTTTTCGAGTGGATAGAGAAATAGCTATTTGATAACTGATGTGAGTAAGCTAGTGATGTTAATCTCTTATCGTTTTCTCGATGGTGAATGAATTCACCTTTAGCCGCTATGCAAATCTTAGCACGCGTGTACTCCACTCTCTCGTTAGAGAAAGTCTGACCAAGCTTCTTCCATGAACACCCTAAACAAGTATCTCGCCTAGTTAGTTCTGGAATTAAACGAAAATACTGTGGAGTTAGATCTCCTTTTCTGACTGGAGGTCGTTGTTGTCCTCGCCTACTGAGATTGTGAAGGTAAAGCCCTAAACAAAATCGTGTAGGTGTCCCGTTGTAATAAGGAGCGTGAGTCCTGATTTGGTCTCTAGTCCAGACCGAAGTCTGAGCTGGATGGCACAAACGCCCTTTACAGACACAGTCAATAGTATGCACGTTCATTTCGCTTGTTTGCCACTTCGAACTCCCGGTTAGTGAAATTCAACGCAGTGTCGTCTTAGCGGTGACACGGTAAGATGACGCGTGATTTATTAGCCTCACAGGCACCAGATCAACATTGAGCGAGGTTTTCTCCTTCTCAAAACTGGGCTAAACAGTTATAATATATTACTTTGAAGGCTTCAAGGCTACAAATAATCATGAAAATAGAAAAATTTACTAATATTAGTACAAAAACTTTGTCACAATAGTTCAAAAATCTTCAAATACAACTAGAAATTGCCTCTGAATTTGGTAAAATTTGTCCTTGTTTATTCTTTGGATCGTTTTCAACCCTGAAATTTTAGATTTATATAGGAACTCTCCAATGAGGGTTGGGTGTTTATTACCGATACCAGGTTTACTAATAGCTACCATAAAGGGTCCTGTTGCATCTTCTTCGTAACGAATGTCATTTAATCTTTTTATAATGAAAGCATTACGATTACCTGTAGATTGAGGGGCCGCAGATTGATTGTTATTATTAGTAGGGCTTTGAGTAGTTTGATCATTATTATTGTTGTTTCTACTAGTTAAATGCTGGGGATCAGGGTTGCCCCCAGGATCTGGGGTTTTTTCTTGATCAGGCATAATGAGGTATACTACTTCCCTACTGGGAATACTGAGAATACTACTTTCCTTAGAGGAACGTGGTAACAAGATAAAAAGAGAAAAATAAAGAACTAAATCCAAGTCAAGTAGGAAAAATGGAATTCCAGTTCCAACGCATGTCTTCAAAATTAACTATAGGGGAATTATCTCTAGAATTTGGTGAATCCAAAAAAGCTCTCTACTTGGTGGGATCGAACGATAACTTTTCTGATGCAATATTTGTTGATGGTTACATAACCTATAACGTGCGAATCAAAACACACAGTGATGCCAACATCAAATGCACTGAAAAACAAAAATTCCCTATAGAATTGCATATGGGTCAAATAGACCCCTCAATTGCCGTTTGAGGGGTAGTCTTGAATAAAAATTCACCACGGGTCGGAAAATTTTTTTTTTCACAAAATCATGATAGTTTTGCATAAATGAGGGTTTTTGCATATCTGAAGCACAGGTCCGTGGGCCGAAAATTAAGAAAGTTATGCATGTGTTTAGAGCCTGCCGGGTCAATTTGACCCATGTTTGGCAGACTAGGGTTAAGCTGAAACCTCGGTCACACATCATTGACAGTGGCCAAATGGTGATGGTTGATTGAGTATATTATTAAGGAGTTACCTACTAAGTGTCAGATTTTATTAATGGGCCCCCAGATAAGGTCTGAAACAGAATGGAACGTCACAAGTTTTCTCTTTAAAATTTTTCATAGTAAACGCTTCAATAGGGAGTTTTGGAATCAACTCCTGAACGAGATGTGTTCAAGTCACTTAAACGAAGATCAAATGGAAGTTATATCATACAAATGGCGTCATTTGTAGTTTTTCCATTCAATCAGTGTTAATAGAAAACTTTATATCCTGTCAAGGAGTTGACTTCCAGACTACCCGTTGTGTACTCGTAGTCCTCATGAATTTTGAAAATTAAGCACGCGGCATCGTGCTTTTGTCAGGCTTATCTTTAGGCCTTTTCCCAAGCCGCTCAATGACAATCGAGTAACTTTGCAGATTTGCCAATTTTACCAGTCTATTTTATGCGAGGAAATGTTTGTTTTTTCAAATCCCATGTGCAAATGTACTTTTTGTCTAAGTCAAACCCACTACTGTATATTATAATAGTCAAAAAAGTGATAATAGATAATTGTTTCTAACTTTGTAGATAATTAAATAAAGTTGTTTCTTTTTTATGTTAATAGAGTCTCGAATTTTTTATGCACTACCCTACTCTTTCGTCCTCTTTTTCAACATATGCAATTTCTCTTCGTGAATATCTACTGTCACATTTTTTTGTAGATTTTGACTGTGTTTAGCCGACAGGAACTGATTCTCATTAAAGTCCATTCAGCTACAGGTTGGAGAAAGTTCATCACCTTACGCTGCTAAATTTTTGGCGTCAACAGAAAAAGGAAGAAGAAAGGTCTAACTAAAACTTATGATTCTAATCTTAATAGGACTCTGCAATTTTAACACTAACTTGAGGGTTTATGGTAAAGCTGCACGGACTCCAGCAGCATAATCCAAAAAACAAAAGCAAATTATAGCAGTAGCGTCCTATGCCTGGGAAAAGTTTTCATCATGGTAGGCTAGAGATTTACCCTATGGCTGAACAGAATGACCAAATTACCAGAATTACCTGGAACAAAGTCTCACTAAATCGATTGAACAGGCGATAGTAATCTACAAGATTTCCCTTGTCCTTGTATAGCTCCAAGATTTTTCTTGTGTATGTCCAAGATAATGCATGCAAACGCACATGTTTTTTTTTTTAGAAATCTATCTTCAAATTTGTTGATTTCATGCCAAAATACCGTCAAGTTCCATGTTTCAGGCTAATCCATCCGCGAAAAACCGAGGTGACAATATTTGGCAATTTTAAACTTTAAAACCGGCGGCCGTTTTGAAAATTTCCGTTTTTTTTTTCAAAAACCTCACGTCAAGTTCTTTTCTCTCGTGCCAAATTACCTATCTTTACCGATTTTTACGCAAATCCATTGACAAACAACCGGTGTTAGTTTGCGGCCATCTTGAACCTCAATATTTTCTAACGATCTGAGATAATAACTTCAGGTTTGCGCGGAAAAATTTCCTTTTATTATGCTCTTTCGAACGAGGTACTACAAAGGGGAGTCTTCCTATTTGAAAGAAAGGACCCCCCCGGAAGGCCTCCCTGAAAATGTTAGTTTGACCTAGGAGCATCCTCCAAGTTTCAAATCTCTACCTCAATGGAACCAGTGAGTTCGAAAACACACCAACGCGGTAACTCGAAATTGCTCAATTTTTACCAGAGACGGTCAATTCTTATAAAAGTCATTGAAGTTAGCGCATCTGTTCCAACTTGGACCTTTAAAATGCCCTTAAGTGCTTGTATTTCGGCACCAAAAATCTCTTTCTTAGACTAATTTCCTCATGTACTGTTCGGTTTGATTCTTTTCAATTTTCCGAGTAGGTGTGTTTTCGTTCTCACTGATTCAGTTAGGTTAAAAGTTGGAGAGGGGGGGGGACTTTTCAAACACTCCGTAGTACCGTGTATAGAGTGCGACCGTGATAGGCCTTAACACGGCTCAACGGTTGCATAGGATGAAAATTTGTTCATGAGGACTTCTTTTCCTCAAAAACAGCTTTCATCAAATGTACGCACTTTTTCCATTGAGCACTTTTCTCTGTCCAAAAAGCTGGTTACAAAACGTGCCTAATAAATCTTGAAATTCCATTGAAAAAGCTTTCTGCAATTTTTCTTTAAGTTTCTTCAGAGTTTAAAGGCCAGATACTTTTTTTTTGAATCCTCAACATTCATTTGCACCACATTTTTGCTGCGGGAAACCCGTTTCTTTAATTTTTCTAAGAACACGTCGACTCAACAAAAATAAGATTAAGCTCATATTTCACCTATGTATATGACCTTAGATATCGTACAGTAAAGTAATTAATCAGAGTGAATAATAATAAGATTGTTAAATTGAGTTGACTGCGCTCCTGGGGTGCACATTCTTCTCTATGTTTGCCACACTTTTTCGATTAATAAGTGCAATATCTGTCATTCATCTTTTTCTTATTTCCCGTAATTTAAATTAATGATACTACCATGTGGGTGTTATATATGACGCAGCAGGTCAAAATGCGCCTTTGTCTACTGTTTTTTTGTCTACTGTTCAGTAGACCAGAAAACCGTTAGAGTAAAAAAAAAACCCCAATGTTTAATTCTCGATGATGGTAATTTCTTACGTGAAACTCTGAAAGGCATTGGGTCAGAGTTTAAAGCCATGATTTGCATTTTTAATGATTTAAGCGATTAGATCGATTGTTCTGCAAGACTGTCAACAGAGCAGACAAACTTTAAGCGCTGTTTATTAGAAAAACTTGTTTTTCTTTCTCGGACTTTGGAATGCTGCCAAGTGGTCAAATTTAGGAATTTTTCAGTTATCTTTGTGCCAAATAATGCAGAACTACCCCTCTGAGTTATGGTACAATTCATCTTAAGGCAAATTTTGTCCTGCTGCGTCACCTACGATGTTCGGTTTCCTGGATGGAATTGTGTCCTCCCATATACCAGACGATCACAACGACTCTCCTACGGTTTTCGTGCTTCTCAAGTGTATTGGCGATTTCAATCTCACTAGAAGTTGCTAATGTTAACTAGCTCAATTGATGGCATGTTTCTCCCTGGATATTTGAAAACAGCTCCGATTTTATGTAAAGCCATTTCCTTTTAATTTCTGAATTTTGAGCTAAACACTGAAGAGGTAAACATTTGGGAGGAATTTACTGTACTTCAAGAATGTTGCACCGAATGTAAGGGTGATAAAAAAATACTGTTCAAGCTGATCATCAGTAAGCGTTGTAATTAAATGGTTGTCCATTCTCATGCCCAGCGCCTCTCAAGAAAATTCATAGGACGCTTCTTAGATCCTCTGACATGATAGTTGATAGTTCACAATAGAGAACTAAAGATCCATTGAACTATTAAAAGCCTTAATTTGCAAGAATTAGTCTTTATTTAAGCATGATAACTTAAAAAAACCAATAATGTGAGGAGACATTGACAGAAAAAATTAACATATAAAGCATCCCTCTGTGAACATCCTCCTCTCTCATTCTACTCATTTTAGCGTTCATTGGCCGTTTTCAGACTCTTCTTGGTCACTTTTAAGTTCACAATTTTGTTTTTGAAAGTTTTGCCAGCATAAAAATGGTTCCCAATCCCAGTGCAAATGCTCGAGAATCACTCGCCTAGCTCAAATCCTCATAGCATGGTTTTCTTGAAATTTTTGATCAAATCTGGCATCAGATTCCGCTGCCCAAGGAGCCCGGGCGGCTAGAGTGATCACAGAGGTGTGAAGCGCTGGAAATTTTCGTCAGTTTTGCTCTACGACCAATGGTTTACGAGGTGTTTGCATTTTTCTGCTTGAAAAAATTGATCCACTTTAATCATGATGAAAAATCGACAAGCACCAAAATTTTGAAAATTCGAAGTGACCCTAGAGGACCCCGACTCCATAGGGGGTGCAAAAGTATGATCACAAGAATGAAGAGGAGCTATAAAATGTCGTCCACTTTGCTTTACGACCAACGTTTCACAAGATATTCGCATTTTTCTGGTTGAAAACATCGATCCATTTTCATCATAATGAAAAGTCGACCAGCAATAAAATGAAAAGGTACTGATCAGAAAGAAAAAAAACGATTTACTATTAATACTTTTATTGATGAATCTAAAGAACACACAACATTCATTTACATGCTTTAATCACTTGATTGAAAGGTCCCACAGCTTTTTTCTTTCTCTCTCTATCTCTTCAACTACGTGAGGAGAGCGCAAAATGCGCAGTATTCAAAGAGTCCAACGGACTAAGTAAAAGAAAGACGGAAATATGTGACAGCATTAAATCTACAAGAATATGAAAGAGAACAATCGTACCTATGTACAAATTCACTATTTTGAGACAAAAAGCCTTTTAAAACCCAATAAAATTGAGGATGCTTTTGACCAGTCTAAAATGTTGCATTTATCTCACTTGGGGGTAGAGCTTTAAAATTTCGAATACAGCCTAGGTGAATATACAATTTTTGAACTATTAGTCTTCAGTGGGGACTGAAAGCTGAACATAGCTGACACCGATGCTATTCAAGCTCTTTTGTATCATTGTTGATAGCACAATACATTTCTCTTACGGTTTTTCAGTCAATTTACCGTTTTTCCCAGCTGATGAACAGACGTAAGCACTGATTGTTATTTGGAGAGATGAGCGCCTTCTATTGGATGGAAAAAAGACTTTATCGACAAGACAAACTCAATAATACTCCTTTGGGGACTTGAAGTAGTAACAAACAAGGGTGTTCTGATAGCTAAAAATAATTAAGAACAAAAGTAAAATACAAAAGGGAAACTGTACATATGAGATGAATGGAAAAGGAAAGGGATTAAATTACAAGATTTGTACAATAATAAACACAAGGAGTCCTTTCGAGGAATGGCACGTGCCTGAAATGAGCGAGATAGTAGATTTTTCTTCCCCCATAAGAAACTTAACAACAAAAGGATCCTCATAAAAACGGATACTTCTTTATTTCCATAAGAAAATCATTGCATTACAAATTCAGGCCCGTCCAGATCCAAAGGCTAGTCAAAATTACAGAAACAGTTCTTACAGAAAAAAACAAGGAGTATAAAACACATCCTATCACTGAAAACGGAAAATTTCTGCTTTTCTTTTTAATCAAGAAACAGGATAAAATTGAACTAAAAGTCTCATTACACACGCTCTAGAAAAGATAAACAGAATTAAAACAAACTTAAGGATAAGATTTGCACAGAAAGTCATTGAAAAGAAAAAATTATTTTTCGAAAGTGGATTGAGCTGCATCGTCATTTGATCTATCAGTGCTGATGGTGGGCAATATCCTACTAGAAAATGATGCGTCCCGGATAGTGAAACTTTTTTACAGTATGAAAATTTTCCTTTTTTCTTCCTGTTCTTAGAATTCCACAGAAAACGCCTCATTACATAAGCAAAAGGAAACATGGTGTATTAAATGAACATTAGGGACCTAGATTCTCAAGCCTCAAAATACTCAGCACAGGTGAGCATTCTAGAGTGTGAATTTTGAAAGAACAGTTTGTTAAAAATTCTTTGGGACCCTCAAAAACTATTAAAAAAACTTGATGAAAATTTAAATTGTTAATTTGGAGCAAGAAAATCAATTTCTGGCTTAGGAATTACATCACACAATCCGAACATAAAAAGTACAGCTTTCTGTTTTATTTTGCTAGAGCTGCTTACTTCATGTTTTGCCCAAACCATACAAACCGGATGCACGCTGCACCCAGGTAGGCATCACAGAAATATAATTAATGTACAGCGAGATTAATTTGTACTTTATGTTATTGATAAGATATCATTGGTGGTCATCTACACAGACGATTGAACTTCCTGACTGGCCAGTTAAACGTATCTTCCAGGATGACTGGCTCTTCAAAATTAAGACACCCTTCCTTTGTTCGGTTCTTAAACTTAAAATTATTAAAGCGATGCAAAAATTACTCACAGTATGCTAGTAAAATATTGTGGAAAGAAGGAACGTGCAGAAGTGCGCAGAATTAACGCAAAGAGCAAAAAAGCAATTTATTTTGAACTTAAATTTGCTAGTGAACCTGAGTGGTTTAGATCTAGTCCATCTGGTCACCCTTTCAATGGCTAAGGAACAATACCGCGTATCTGCAGACTGACAGCTTTACAGGACAAAGAAAAAACTTCCCCATATTTGTAATTTGGAGGATGAATTTTCAATTTCTATTCAACTCATTTCAGCAACATTACAGCTCTCCTATGCAGAATTGAAAAAAATAAATAACATCAGCTTGCGTAATTTACACTGTAGAATGCACCAGATTCTCTAATTTTTTTTGTTTCTAAACTGTCAGTTGGGTAATATTGTTCCTTGGCCCTTGATTTGCGAAAAAGAATCTGAGGCGAAAAATTCGAAGAAGGGAAATATTGGTTAATCAAAAAATTCGTGAACAACTTTTCTACGTTCAAGCAAATCACAGGAAAAATCGCCTGTTGTAATTTTCTCCCCATCAATTACAAATTAAACATATTTTAATCATTGTTTGGACCTTGCAAGAGCAAATTAGAATTAGTTGGCCAATATTTCCAGGTCTCCTCAAGAAGCAAAAAATTAATATCCTTCAGATATATTTAGTAAATACCCTGCATTTTACTGCACGTCCTCCCCACAGAGGGCAGTTGTAAGATGTCGTGCAATAATGGTAGAAACAATACTGCTGGCTGACAGAACAGATAAATTAAAGGCAGTGACAAAGAAGAATTGGATTATAAATTATTGCACTCTGTACAAGATAACTGATTGTACAAATAGGTTCTTGCACCTGAAGAACCTGGAGAATTGTCTAGACTTAAAATATCATCCTAGATCGTTGATAATAGTTCTAATGGCAGTGAAGATTCATATTAAAGGATAATGCTACAAAAAGCGACGCATAAAAGATCTTCCAGATTAGCATTCGCTCCAGAGTTCCGTACAAAAAAACTGGAAACTGGATTGTAAGCTTAAATAATTAAACTTGCAATAACACATTCATCACCAAACTTTGAAACCAAGTATCTCAATTGCAGTTCTTTAAAATTTATCCTGTAATTGAATTTTTTCAAAGGAGAACTAATACACCATCACTAGAAATCTCCATAGAAAACTCTCTCCACAGGGCAGAAAATTCACAGAAATGCCGTTGATTAGACGTTGAACTAAAGCATACCTCATGAAAAGAAGTTTAGAATGCACTGACTAAGATACGTAATTCCATAGCTCAGCCATGGATATTCAATACCAGGGAGCTTACAAATGACGTTTAAGGTGGTGACACCGCCAGTAATTATGAATTTTGCTACAGCTTGGTCTCTTTTTCCAGTTTGCCTGCTGTATTTCAGCAGCCATCAGACTGCAAAAATGAAAATCAAATAGCGCTGATGACGCTAGGATAATTTCAAAGATTGACTTCTAAAAACCGCAATTTTTAATGGAGGCCATTGGTAACCTTCCTGGCTGATACAAAACTTGGTAAAATAAGAAAACACTATTTATGAACAAGTGAAAAGGTGATGAGTTGCAAGAAAATTCTTTAACTTGCGAGCAGAAAACTGACATTTATAAAAGCACGATTACCAGCAGAGACTCAAAGAAGATAAAAAAATTAGACTAAGATTTTGACCCAGCTGATCCATCTAATTGCTGATGACCCGATCTCAGATTTCAAACGCTCAACAGTTCCTCTTGAAATAGATATCACTCATTCAAGCCACTTGCTAATAATCTTGCCATCAAGAAACATGCACTGACTAGATATTCTGTTTTCTGGACACAGAAGACGAATTTACACGAGAGGATGCATTCAAAATTCTTATTTACAGCCAACCTCTGTTACAACAAAACGAAACTCCCTCCCAGCAACGGTGTGCCTACAACATTTGGACTTCATGTTGGCAGCAATGACCACCATATCAAAATTCTCAACCACCTCCCGATGAGGGTCGTGCGATGGGTGGAGCTAAACATTGGCGCAAGTTATCGTACCGCAAAGTTCAGCTCTCGACTTCTAGCAAAAGTTTTCCTGCCTCAATTGGCAGTTCTGTGAAATGTGGCTCTAAAATGAACCAAATCCTCTCATGGAAATTCGCCTGGATGCTAATTTAATTGGCTATTCCCAAAGAAGTACAATGTTTCTCTGATATCTGAGGTCAACGTTTTTCACTACATCAAAATCATACACAAACACAATTTGCATCAAATTTCTTTCTGAAACAAGGCTGAAACTAAGATAAATGTACTAAAAGTAGAAACATAGCTACATGGTAAATTTTATGTTCGGAGACTTGCAAGAGTAGGCACCAATTATATAATTGTTCTTGAGACATATTGTGCTTTTTCTAGTAAAATTTTTTCCAGGAAGATCTTACAATTGTGTGGCTTGACTTCCTATCCAGGCAATAAGACATGGTCAGAAGCTTTAAAAAACAGTAATTTAGAAAAATACTTTCCTATTTTCATAACGGATGTGGCCAATAGACTCAAACATACATCTGATCATTCAGTAAAAACCTAAAAAATTCCGTTCAAAATCTTGTAAAGACCTTCAAAAATTCAAAGAAAGCCCTCTGAGGATATTCATTTTTGGCATGACTGTATCCAAAATTAATTTAACATCTTGCTGACTCATTTACTGCCACAGTGCATTCTTTTTTCCTTTTTATATTGGGGGGGGGGGGGATTCTGCTAAGCTGGCAACACTTTTTTCTCTCTTTAAATTTATTTAGAGTGACTGAATCTAGATGATGTAGCTGTTATACAAATTAACTGTTTCAGTTTCATTTAATCAAACAAAACCCAGAGTTGCTAACCAGCAAGGATCTCCGTTTTGCAATCAGGAACTACAATTCCTGGCTGAATTTGGAAACAACATTTATGCCATCAGTTCCCCTGTACACACAAGTGTTTTTGCAGATGAGCCAGAAATTGTAGTTCCTGATTGCAAAATGTATTCCAGTTAATAGGTCCTAAACCCTTCTCTTCTCTGCTGTGCGGTGGTGAAATGCTGTAAAAACACTCAAACATTACCAAAACTCAGCTGCTGACAACTGAATTTTCTGGAGAATTAACACATATATACTTTTCTTTTTTTTTCGCAGGTTTATTAAGTCTATCAAAATTTCAGAGAAAAATATTTGGGGCTTATCTCTAAAATAATTATTTTGTGATAAGAAATTTTGCAACATGAACTCATTCTTACAGCATTCCTCATTGGCACGACAGTATTGGACAAAGGGTAAGTTGGACATTTGGCAATCAGGAACTAAAATTTCCGGATCACTTTAGAAACAACATAAATGCCATTGATTTCCACAAGAGGGTAAAAGCTTTTACAATAATGAGTCAGATATTGTAGTTTCTAATTGGAATTGCAAAATGAAGTCTAGTTGAGTAAAGTGACACTAGCTTTAAAAGGCGTAAGAATCACAGGTAAAACAAATTAAATAAAAGAAGAAAGTTTTGACAAAATGCTTGAGCAAAAATTTTCGGAGGTTAAAATGAAATGATATGAAAAGAAAGGTGAAAAAAAGACTTGAATTTTTGGGTTGATACTACATTAAAAAATTTCATGCATCATTCATCCGTGAATCCCAAATTTACGCTAAATATATAACGATGATGACACTGACAACATCATTGATAACAAGGTATGGATACTAAGAAGTACAAATAAACATTGAGTTCGTTAATAAGAGCAGACACTTAGAACGTAACATTAGTAGAAAAGAAATGAAATAGAATCCACGCATCCTTGCATGTTTCAACCATGCCAGGAGAAGTGGTAGAATTTTTTTGGGAATTTGTCGGTTAGCAAAAGTTACCTTTCATGTTTTTAGATTTAATAAGATTGTACATGAGAATGAGAAAATCCCAAAAAATTTCTTTAGTGGCAGGAGGGGTACACGATTAATTCTGAGAGGAACGAGCATTTAGAGCAATATCCCTTAATCCTAGCTGATGTGGAAGCATAAGAATAATATGGAGGCTGTTTTATCCATGCACACAAAATGCGCTAGTGAACAAAGACACCAAGATACTCTTATTGGTAGAGATTTCCTTTGCAAATTGCTTCTCAGCAGATTTGCATGAAAAAACAAATCTACTTGAAAATCAGATTTTATCTGGTATGATGAAAATTGATTCACTTCACCCAATCACAAATGATGATTCCTTGTATTACGTCTAAATTTCATCATTTCATTGTAAGCATTGAAATTTGTCTGTAAGTTAAGGAAGAAATAAGAATAGAACTATTTTGAACAGACCTTGTCTATCTGTTCACGCCTTTGTTTTTTGAACCCCAAAGAAAAAAATTAAGGGTTTCTGGGTGTGGAATCCCTTCTTATATTTGACAAGGAAAAAAGAATTGCTCTAAAATTGCGATAAATATTGATACTAGTTTACAAATTACAGCTAACACTGGTTTTATAAAACACTGCTTTGTAAAATAAATGGCTAGATATAATTAACTAGATGCCGAGAGAGAAAACTCACTTGCAAACTTAAAATTTGAGTCTTGATTTCTAAAAATTACCAAAAACGAGAGGTAACTTGGAGTTGAAGAGCACTTTGGTTCGGTCAGAACAAATTAAACATCAAGCTCATCCACTTTGTAAACTTTCATGCATAACTTTTGGTTGCGGTGAGTCAAGTATTAAAAATGAAGACACACTTTCACTTGTCTGTTCATATCTGAAGAAACTCGTGCGAGACGCAGGCCCTGATTCAGGAGAGGCACCAGACTTGGGAACGAGAAATCGAGTTGCATTAATAAAAAGTCTTTTCCAAAGCAATAACAAATCGAATGACCGAGAGATTCGAAAAAATACAGCTCGCGGGCAAAAAAATTTAACAAGAGATAAAGAAGGTCTCGTTTTACGAAAAAAAAAAAAAAAAACAGTATCAATTCTTAATGGTTGTCCACAAGTCCAGGCCTGCCACTCAGATTTTTCAAAATTCTTGATTCGATAATCTTCTAACACAGCTTCGAGCGATTAAAGGTGTCGCATTAAAATTGATGATGATTAATGGTCAGTGATGATGAAAATTCTACTTTTGTTCACTTCATCAGATTTCGAAAGCATTAACTGTCATTACAATGCAAAATACTTAGTTTCATAAAAGGCCAATATTCAATAAAATTTAAGAAATCCACGTTGCCAACAGGCTTAAGACTGATTTAGTAGCTTTGATACTAAAAAAAAGCCTGCACAGAAATTACATTTAAGGCTTAAATTACTGATCTTTGAGAAGAATGAGGAGGATTAGAATGGCTTAAAGAACTACGGATTAACTTTGAATTCTGTAAGACCAGCAAATTTCAGAGAAATTAACAAGATATTACTGTGATGAGCACAGGCAGAAAAAGCGAGCTATTAAAAAATGTCGATACTAAGTTGAGAAAAATGAAAATTGGCTATACTTTTTTTTTAAAAAACTATGAGAAAATTCAGTCAATTGAGAAGAAATGGATTGGTTTTAATTTATCGTTTCACGCATTACTTCAACACTTCAGAGAGCGTCGCTTAAATTACTGAAAATTCATTGATGATTCGATCTTGATCAACACCACTCTTGACCCTCTTCTTGAACGTTGTGCCAATCCCATTTGCCCTTGGGTCGAAACTTCTTGTTGTGGAAGAACTTCTTCTTGAAGTGACGGTCGCTTTCTCCGACGGGGACTGAGGGCGGTAAGAGAGGCGGACTGGAGGGTGGGGGTCCTGGAGAGTAGGGTGCAGGCGAGTAGGGTAACAACGGTGGAGGCGGTGAGGAAGGGGACGGAGTTCTGGGAGGATCCTCCAACGACGGAGAGTCCGGCCGATAGAGGCGAGGGGGAGGTGCGGCGGGGGCATCGCATTGACTGATGCCCGAGTCTGGACTTGTGTTGGCGCTCAGCCCGCCGTTGCAGGTCCCATTGACAACGCTGCCTTCGGTGCTGCGCCTTCGCTTGTCCAGTTCTGTCGACGCGAAGGCGACCAGTCTGTCGAAGCCGCTGCTTATCTTGTCCTGCCACTTGTCCAGAACTGTCCAACAAACAAAGAAGACACTTGATAAGCACTCTAGTACAAAATTATAAATGGGAATAATTTAAATGATGTCTACCCATGAATGCCAATAGGCAAATTGGATTGAGTTTATCAGAAAGGAGCCAACCCACATTATCGAAAAAATTGAGTTAGGAACGTTTTCGAGTTCACCAAGTCGTTCCGAAATCTGCCAAAATCTGAAAGTCGAAAGAAAGAAATTAGTTTGTGAAAAGAGGGGTTAAAGTTTATTTTCTCCATTGAGCCTTATGCAGCAATAAAACTTCAAACGTATTTTTCTCGTTTTGACATAATGTGAGTTGGTTCCTTTCTGATGAACTCTGTCCAATTTTGAGTCACTGACGAGTCTTGAAATTCCTTCATGGTCTAATCTTTATTAGGTCGTCGTTTTCTCTCAACACACCCCTTCTTCTGCTTAAAGTACCATATTTTCTTCCTAGTGTTTTCCCATCTATGTCTCTCTTTTCATTGTAAAGGTATTGATGTAAATTTCAGTGACAAAACTAAAAAAAAAAAAAACATGGTGTCTAGAATTCTAGACTATGATCATTCCCTGATTTGAAGAAGTTGATTCCCTGATTTGAAGAGGTTGATTCCCTGTTAAGAGACCAAAGGGCTCTACCACGGCCCCAAGATTTTCTAGAGAATAACTGTATAGTTCTCTCGAGTGTCAGATTTGGATACCCACTTTTCTTTCATCTTTCAGCTGATTCTTTAGGGTACATTCAAATTTTGAATTCCCAAAGCGACTCTAATGTTTCTATTGTCTGGTCAATGGAAGCTTTTCTATCACTATGATGATTTGAGGATTCAATTATGTGATACAAAAGGTCGATAATGGCGACTTAGGTGCAAAAACGTGAACTCTAGGCAATAAAAAAATAGATTTCCAGTTTCTAAATGCATAATAAATCTAATAAATCTGACAAGTGCATCATTGAAAAGATAAATTTGAGGATTGCATTGAAATAAAACTGTAACTAGGACAGAAATTCTGCGTGAACCAAGAAATCAACTGGAAAATGGGCAAAAATCTTAGAAGTTTCAATAAGGTATAATACACCATGAGAATGAACGATAAATACGAAAAAAGGGAAATATAATTTTATAACTAAAAATTGATTGAGTTAACAGGTAAACAAAATTACATACTTCTTAGAAAGAGCAAACTAGAAATTTTGCAAACGAATACATGAATCAAACAAATACAGCAAGCACAAAAAAATAAAAATAAAAAAAACCTGGGAAAGCTTGCTTTAAGAATTTGAAATGAGATAAAACAGTAAAAATGCCGAATATTAAAGACAATGGAATAAAACTAAAGAGAAGAATTTTGCTGACATCCCCTTCCCAAAAATCAATTCCCACACAGAAGACCTTGAAAAAATGTCATGATCTGATAGAGAAATTTAAACTATGCCACCAAACGCAGGCGGACAAAAATATAAGAAGCAATAAAAATATTTCTCGCAAGTTACTTGAATGCAAGCAAACTCCATCCACAGACAAGTTAAGAAAAATTGGTAGGACACACAACAATTTGATATCATTCCGAATATGGAATCTAAAGACAGGGTCAGTTTTCAAAAAACATTATTCACTCACAAAAGATCTATTTTGCTGAGCGCCTTTTCCAAAATGTCCATGAAGATAGATCTCATTTCCTTAGTGACATCCGATTATTGTGGCATGTGTCAAGCGTCCATAATTTGACACGCCAAAAATTTTTCAATGATTAAATTTAGTGCCTTTCTTTAGGACTGAGGGATAATATCAAAAATGGGTTTACAAATTCAGCTCCTGGCTAAGTTTTTGCCAAAGCCAGAGCTTCGTTGATAATATTGAGGCGCTGAGCGACTTACCTCTTTTGGCGTTGTGTCAGGTGCCACGCACAGAGATGCTATTAGGGTGGAATGGTTTGTTCGCGCAAGGATGCATCATGGACGATTGGATCGTGCCTGGCAAGAAAGATAAAAGACAAACCTACAGGGAGCGTGCATTACAACAAGCAACAAAAACAGCCATGCATTCAAAATCAACTTGGTTTTTGACCCTGAACATGTTGGGATAGCCTTGAAAACTTAGATATCTCCCTCATACAAAGGCAACAACTACAGTATCCTTTGACCGTCTTCTTTCAAGATCAAACTGGTCGGATTATAAAGAAATAAATTTTTATCATTGATGAAATGTAGGAGGTAAATTTTCTGGGGGATTACCCTGTTTTGTCATCAGTAGAAATTAAAAAAGCTTAAAATCTTCACAGAATTTCAAAATTAGAGAAGAAATTGGGTAATATTTACTTTTGAACTGATGGTTCATCATATACATTTGAAAGCTGTTTTTCACTGTTACTTCGATAGTTTAAGAATGCAAATTTTTACCTTCTCTGTGAGAATTATCTGTTCCTTATGAGCCATATTTCTTTGAATTTAATTTTACAAAATTTCATGAAAAACAAATTTTATTTGCACAAAAACAAAAAGCTCCAGGTCTTGTTAAAATTTTGATACTAAGACCATATTTTTAGGTAAATCTCGGACAAAACATGTCATACTACCGATTCGGACTTTGTTTCCTTCCTCTTTTTTCTTGCGCTTAAAACTTGAAAACAATACGGAGTCGCAACAACAAGAATACATGCCTACCATCAGCTTCACATTGACTGACCCTTGATATTTAGAAATGGCTTTTCCATTTTGATACAACTACAACTACTTCCGTGAATTTAAGTGAAAAACAAATGGCACAAATCACTACTGAAACAGGCATATATTTCGCTAATTTTGTTAAGACTTCCGAGGACTGGACATAAATAATCCACTAATGACTACGTATCAAATGGCAGAAAATTCTTTCGTAAAAAAGCTTGTGAGCGACTACTTAAAAGTTTCTTTGAAGCATCTAAGATCAAGTCTGAAAATCTACGGATTTATCATCCTTCATCATTCCTTCATTAATTTTTTGTTCAATTTACACGAGCAATGGTGATTTTTTTTCTTCTTCTTTTTTAGAAATTCTGGATATTCAATGGCAGACATAGATTCGCTCTCTACTACTGGTGACAGAATTGTTGAGAGAACTCAAAAAGAGCTTTGATAGCCAAGATGATTCGTCCATTAGTTCCAGAAGCAGTGAATAAGTAGGATTTGATGCTTCATTTTGTGTTCAGTAATTAATTAATGGCAGTAAAGTGAAAGGAGTAAAAAAAAAAAAGAATCAAACAAGGGGAAACAAAAACCGACAGTCAAAAATAAAATACGACCAATCAGTTTTATAAATTAGATTGACTTTAGACTTTAAAATAAAAATTCAATCAAGTGGCTGAGTAAACCAGGACAGAAAAATTCAAAAATACTTAATTTTTTTGACTCGTTATTTTTTGATGATGCGTCCTTAGGGCTAAAAATACAACAGTCATAATCTACGATGAGCTACAAAATTCATAAAGGCAACAATCAATCCTTTTTTCTCGAATCCTTTCAGCATTGATAACACCAGATTGAGCTTGGTCCATTTTATCTACGATAGCGAGAGTCTACACTGCACAACTTATGCTGTGATGCTTTTTGACATAGCGACACAGACAATATGACGCATCATTGTTTCCCAGACAAAGGAACCCAACTCTATTCCAAGGTTGCGACCTCATCTTAAACAGTTCAATTCTTCATACAGTTATGACTTCGCAGGTTTTAGTCAAAAATTTGTCTTATTTTTGCCCATTATCAGAAGAAAAATAGGGTACTTTCCATTGGACATTTAAATTTGTACTTAGCAAGGGACAATTTTGCAGCGTTGAGATGTAGTTAAGTTCTTTTGTATGAGAAATGACGAAGTGAGAGAAGCGATAATTTCGAGGTTGGCTTTTTCTTATTTATTGTAATATTTTTTAGAGGGCAGTTTCAGGAGTCTAAATCTTTGTGCGCGGTAAAAGGCTTAGAGTTTAGAAACACCGTAAAAACTGAAAACTCATTTGGACACTAAAAACTTTGATAGGTCAATAGGAGGTACAAGAGTTATAAAGTTTTTAAATTTTGTTAACTTTTAATAGGAAGTTAGCTTCAAGCTTTGTTCCTACTTTAGGAGAACGCAAAGGAAAGGGAAAATAGGAAATTTCTGATAGGGAAAATTCAATGCTTAAGCAAAGCCCTCTCTGGACACTTGGATGGAGGTAGTGTACTCCATTTTTTAGTGCCCAAAAAGCCACTACAGAAGAACTGTAAGAAGGGATCGATGGCTGACGGAAGCAGTTCTCAAATCGTACTTGAAAACGTAAACAGGGATTTTCCTTCTATAGATACTTAAAAACTTGTTAAAAATAAACCCATCTCACAAAGGCTATGAAATTCCCACGCAGAGACACAGATGAAAAAATATCGGTTCAGAGATGGAGCTACTTTAACATAAAAAATAGTGGCAATGGACCGTAACTCACACAACACACAAACAGAGAAGAAAGATATCTAAAAGAAAAAAACTTACACCCTGAGATCTATGATTGAAGACACATACACGCACACACACACATATCAACCCAAACAGAATATAATTTGACGGGAATATTTTGAACAGGACATCCTTCTCAGATAGGCAAGCAATAAATCAACAGGAACCCATAATTTTTAGTTTCAGCAAGGAAAAACAAATTCTTAATATTATTGTCTGTAGTTCTCTTTTTTTTCTTCTTTTTTCGGGTTTAAAGTTGCTTGTATTGAAAAAATTCAGGCTCTAGGTGTCACAGGAATTTTTTCAGCGGTTTTTGACCACTGGAAACTTTCAAAAACAACTTAAAAACGTCCTAAAATTTGAACTTTCAAAACGGTCACTTTTGGATGGGTACGGGTCCAGTAAGCTTGCTACACTGTCTTAAAATTTGCATTTGAAAAGCAGCTGCCAATTCGGCGCAAACGGAAAAATACACTGTAGGTGATGAAAAGATCAGGTTTGCAATGTACTGTGACATAGCAAGTATGCTGTTCCCATCCTGATGTGAGCATTTTGAGTGGGTCGGTCAGTTCCAATGTAGCTTTCTTTTTTTCTATAGTTTGTGGGGGGATTTCAAGATTTTGAAGAATGCTCTTGACATGAGATTCGCTTCCGGAACCAGCTATTGATAATTCACCAATTCCCTTACCTTGCGAAAGGCCCATTTGCCACTTTCCCTCTAATATTTAAAAACGAAAAAATTTACTTGATTCCGGAAATAATGAAAAGAAATCTAGTTTAACTGCTCATAGAGGGAACCACTAAGAATTATGAGTTTTTACCTTCCATCTTTCAAAATCACCGAAATTTTTTGTAAAGGTATTAGTGTTATTAACTTCATAATTTGTAACCAAATGCTTTGCTTGATATGCTTCACACTCACTTATTCAAAGAGATCACGACAAAATAAATTGACTCGAAAAATGAAATTACATCAATGGCTCGCTCTAAATTTTTAATTTTGTTTTGAAACCCAGAGATTATGCATTCCTCTTGGTTGAAGGTCTCTTGTTACCTAAGGAATCCAATTCAACTGCCATTTCTTTGAAGCTTGAATTTTAGTGATTTGCTTTGGGGAATGGTGGTGTTCAAACGGACTTTAAGTGTTTCATGTTGATAAGGTAAAAATTCTTGACAAATCAAAACTTTTATGCAAACCAGATAATATCAATGGCAAAAAGCAAATCGACATTTCTCAGTGTGCGATGTTCCAGACTTCTTATCATACTTGATTTTTTCTTCGGAAAACTTGTCAACCATATTTCTTGAAGACTTTCTTGATTTTTCTTCTCTATCAGCGAAACATTCCATAGAATCTTCAAGCTATATCGTTGACTTGCTTCTCTTCAAAAAAATGAAATAGAAACAGAGGTTTTTCAACACCACAATGAAGAAACCTGGTTTGGCATCTCAGCCATCGATATGGTAGCCTTGAATCATAGTTCTGAAGAGTTATCAATATCCGAAAATAGTACACAATTTGGAAAAATAAAAACAAGATTCGTTAATATAAAAAGTACTTCAACAAGATACTTTCATGGACAAATGCTGTTCATATTTCTTCAAATTTAGAGGCTTTCTTTGGAAGCAAATGATGATATCATCAGTGGAAAAAGTAAATTTACAGGGAGCAAATAAGCAATGAGGAGGGAACTTTAATGAGCATGAAAATTACGAGTTGAGAATTAATTTTTAGTATTCTAGATTATTTTAGTATTCTAGATTTAAGTTTATTTACATTTAACTATGTCTTTATCTTTTTTTTTAAATAGTAGTTTTGCAAGTGGAGGAGACTGATTAATCGAGAATCTATTGCGGTGTCATATGACGTTAGGTGGATTAAAACAAAATTTAGCGAGAAGCAGGCATAAAGGAGCATTCGGACAATACGTGAAGCATCAGGACAGGCAATTCGATGAGCTTCATGCCAGACTTGCGAAATTAGGCTGAGCATTTTCAAATGGTGAAAGTTGAAAAACAAATACGTGACTTCATCTGAGAAAATGGACTTCATCTTCCAGAAGAAAATTTTCTTTGAATTTTTTGCAAACCATTACGCAACATTCTTCTACAGCCTGAAAATTCTTGTCTTGAGACATCAGGAGTAATATCTCCTTCAATTTAAGGGATCTTAGGGTCGAACATGCCACGAAATTTCCATATTTTCTCCCGGCATGCATTTGCAAAAATTAAGGAAATTGTTTTCCAGGAAGACAAGGTCCTTTGTCACAGATGCTGTCACAGATATCCGTTCACAAAAATTCATTTTTTCAACGGAAAACTATTTAACAGAATTTTCACTCATTATTCCTTAACTTATATGAGCAAAAACAGCATCTACCTGCTTTTCTTCGAAAAATTGAAACAGAGGTGGAGATCTAGAAACACCACAACTAACATATTCGTTTGTCAACTTTCACAATTAGAGGGAGGTTTCTGTGCGTATTGCGTTCGGCATGGCTCTCAAAGTACCACTCATCTGTATGCTCAGCGTACCATCTAGTTCCATTTTCATGAGTGTAAATTGATAAAATTCTTTGTCAGTCCACGATTGAAAATTGAAATAGACTGGGTAAGAACTAAGCTTTGGTTACGGACAGAGTGAAAAGGAATTATTGCTGCCACCATTACTTTTATCCTTAAGGAAACTGCCGCTCACATTTCAGGTTTTAAGACAAAACAGAAAAGAGAAGAAGGAAGGTTGTCTTCTAACATCAACAAAGAAAACTAAACTACTTGTTAAAGATAGTGGCTTTTGTTTTTTGGGGGGAAAAAAAACCAAAGAACTCAATCAATAATAGAATTAATTTCATTTCTAATTTCATGTGATCAAACTACTGGATGCCACCTGAATTGCGATTGTGATGATGGTATTAATCTGTTCCCAAATGATAGAAAAAGAAATTACTATTAATTTTACAGACAAACAGAGATGTCCTCTCTATTCCTGAACAATAGTAGCGCAGGGTGTCTACTTAGATTTTACTTCGGATTTTCCTGATGTTTTTTTTTTATACTTTAAATGACAATCCCTGATTTTTGAGTAATTTGCTTCACTTTTGCATGATCTAAACTGCATGTAATTGAAAAATGCTTGAGGCACTAGGAATTTCCTGATCTATGACCGATTTTCCTGATATTTTCTTTCTTTTCCCTGATGACTTCAAACGTCCTGATATTGCCCGATTTTTCCTGATGGTAGACACCCTGTTGCGCTGTCTTTTGATTTATACCTATTTGTCATGACTTGTGCTCCAGAGGAGACAGCACCAGGATTTTAACTTAGAGTTAGGCAGTTGCATTTTTTTAAGAGCACTGGTGCCAACAGCAAAAATTTCTTAGTCATGAACTTAGAAGCTGCAGTCATTAAGAACAGTGATTTTGGCAGGCATGAATTGCTTGTTATCATGAAAGCGTTCTATTAATTTGAACATCTACAACAAAAGATCACTATAAACAATTTGATCACATGAACGAACCCATAAAAATACGTTTGGGTGACGATTTACTTCAGGAAATGATTGAGACACTACCAGTTACAAGGAAGTAAAAAACATTGACTCACCTGAGTTACACTCAATTGAAAAACAAAAACTACAGTAGAAATATGCGCTTACCATCTTCGGTTTGTCGGTTTGAGATCATTTCATGCGAAAGGTGTTGTTTTTTCATGGGCGGCCGGTTCAGACTCGAGGGTGACGGGCATCGCCGCTTGAGGTGACTGTCCACCTCCCCTTTGCCGTCCATGTAGCCGCTCGACGAATCCTCCTGTTTGATGTTGTCGTCTCCCTGACCGTGGAGTATTCGTGCTTGTAGCGTTGCTGCCAATCTAAGCAAACCACATGCATTTTGTTATACTAACTTGAGATAAAAGGTTCATTAAATCAAACAGAATCTTCAATAGAATGGGCTCCTAGATAAGATATGAATTAAAACACTGCGCAAGATATTTCCTCTATAATCTTTCATAGAAATCGATTTATGCAACAGGAAGTATAGAAATCAACTACTGAACATGCTATGAGTGTTCACAATTAACATTGGTGAAAATGCAAAATTAAAGATGACGTCATTTGTATAATCTACCTTCCATTTGATTTGTCTTAAAGTACTTGTTAATATCTTGCTTAGGATTTTACTTCCGAACTTCTTGTTGTAAAAATTGTTTTCTACGGGAGATTTTGAAGAGAAAACATGTGCCATTTCTTTCTACTTTAGATCTTGTCTAGTGGTCCTTTGGACAAATTTAAAAAAGAATTGATTGAAAATTCTGAAATTAAAATTGCACTACCAGTAATTTTTGAATTGGCACATGCGAAGATATCTACTGTCAAAACCGTGTTTAAGAATGTGCATGGGGCTACGTCATATTTACTTCCAACCTAAAGCTATTCTAAATCATCAGAATGTAGAATGATTTTATTTCCAGTTCCTTAAATATCAGTTTAAATTTTACTGAAGATGTTGAATATGTTAATCTAAGTTGTCAGGCAAAAAAACTATTGTAATTTTGAAAATTGTAATGGAATTGAACTTTTTCACGATAGTTGATTCAATTATGGTGCTTGCCTCAAAAATATGTCTTTAGATTGCACTGTCCTAAAATTTTTGCTCATACTTCATTTTTCTGAAAAACAAAAGGACATAGTCATATTCTGTTTACCACAACAATTGTGTTCTGTTACAGATTTTGTTAAATTAGCATCACATTTTCACAACCAAAGAGAGCACAGAAGCTAAAGTATGGTTAGAAATCCTGTTACCAAATGTTATACTTTGTCGTAACATGCCCTGAAAATGTTGCGATTGTTCCGTAACAATGTTGCAAAAACCTAGCTCGATTGTGCAAAAAAATAAACGAATTAAAGTAGGCCACACCCCTTATTATAAACTACATCCAAACAACACACGATTGTTACAAGTTGCTTCGAGTTGTTGCGTCAAACAAAATACGTCTACATCACTGGAAGAGATTTGCAGTGAAATTTTCTGAAAAGGAACAGAAAAATCACACAGCCTTCTATGCAATAGCGATCTCACTGTTTAACAAGTAGTCGTCATGATAACAATGTCCTGCGATACACAATAGGAGAGGTAGGGTAAGTGAAGCCAAGTCAAATTTTCATGTTAACTGAGTTATGGGTAATTTTGAGATGGAAAGGTAACTTACTTTCTTCTGCCGTGAACTCACCACTCATGTTAAGATTTAGTACTTGAAAAATGGATTTTAAGCATGGTGTCTAGAATTTTTGACTAGGCTCATTCCCTGATTTTTTCCTAATTTCCCTGATTTACAAGAGCTCATTCCCCAGTGAGGAAACCGAAGTTTTCTCCCACTTCCCTGGGGGAAAAGATATAATTCTCCAGGGTTCCATGTATGAATATCGATTTTACTTCATCTTTAGGCCATTTCTTTGGCACACATTCAAAACTTTAATTCCGATAGCGTTCCTGATGTTTATCTTCTCTGGTCAATGAAAGCTCCATTCTTTTGATGATTTGAAGCTTCAAATATGTGATTCAAGGAGTCAATAATAGCGCACGGTCAGCTTTGAAAACAAAATGATACCTAAGCGGTAGAAGACGAGATTCCTGGTTTCTAGAACAGATCCCCTGATTTTTCCCTGATTTTCCTTGTAAATTATCATTCCCTGATGAATCCCGGTTTTTCCCGTTTTAGACACCATGATTTCAAGTTAATTTTTTAAATGAGGTCTTAGGAAGGAGGAAAACTTAGAAAACCTTCCTCTCAATTTTGACTGGCTTGGTGACATTCTACTGAACTCAATGCAGATGAACAGACTTGATATTTACCCTTCGACAGGCGGTTCCTCCTTCGGGACAACTGCATCGCTGAAATAGGATTCATGGTAAGGTTTCATTTCAGCTCGTGGCAGCTCAACAGGAGTGTACCTTGGTTTACCTTGTTGCTGAAAGAACAAATTTAAGGAAAAACCATTAGAAACATTTTTTGTTACAGGAAGTAAATACGAACTGACCATCCCTCATGAGCTTCGAAGCTTCAATTGGACTTGATCTTGTGATTAGGAACTACATTTCTGAATCATCCGTAAAAACACTTATGTACACAGGGAAACTAACGGTGCATATCATTTTTTCTAAACTGAGCTGTATTGTAGTTCCAAATGGGAAAATGAAGTCCAATTTTACAGACACAGTCTAATTGAACTCAGTTTTTAAGCCTGCAGAAAAATTTCATCCGGTGCATGAAAATCACTTTTGCAGGGAAGTAACCATGGCAGATATTTAAATTCACTGTCAACGTTACTTGGAAGAGGAGACTCTTGAGAGCATTAGAAATATTTATCATGAGTCATAGAAACGTGAGCTAAAGATGCAAACATTTTTTTACAATTTTATTTTTCAGGTGCTAATGCATTTCAGTACCTCAGTTAGCACCAGAAATATAAAATTGTAAAAAAAAATATGCGTCTTTGGCTCACGTTTTTATCACTCATAATTACAAATGGATGCAACGTGCGGCTCAACCGCTTTTCAAAGCGGTTGCATTGAAGCGGTTCAGCTGGTTGATACGGTTCAAGATTCTACTTTTTTAAAATCCACTCTTCCAGCGTCTGCTTTCACCTTTCAACTTCTTCTATTGCGTTACTTAATGCTGCTTGCGATTATTTTTTCTTGGCCTGGTATGGGGAACTTAATGATTATCAATCCGATCGCCAAGATGGAATGTTCAAGGCTTTGAATGCATATAGACAAAACGACTTGAAAACTACGGAATTGCAAGGGTTCCCTTAAAACTCCAACCAAACCCAAAAATAAAGAGGTCTGTGCAAAAACGGCAAAATCCGCCCACCCTCAGATTTCAACCAAACTTCGGATTTTGATAGGCCTATATGCCAATAGTAATCCCTGAAAATTTCAGCCCCCAAAAATAATTACAAGAGGGGGGGCGGGGGGTCAAAGTTGGAAAATCGTGCAAAATTCAAACTGCTATATCTCGGCAACGGTTACAGCTTTTTGAATGCGGTTTGGACCAAAAAACGCAGAATTGTATGTAGTTTCTATTTCATGTATCGTTTGTTACAAAATTTCAACGCAACGTTGCCATTTTTGCAATTTTTTCAATTCTTATCAAATTTTGACCCCTTAAATTTGGCAACATTGTAAATAGCAAAAAACGTCATCTCGCGATTTTGACCAAAATAAGATATGTTGTTCTCAATGCAATTCCCTACAAAACAGCACAAGTCGCATACTGGGGAAACGATTGGTTCGCAAGTTACAGCTTCTCAAAGTTGCGCACCTCGAGGTTGTTGCGCGCTGCGCATGGTATTAGCGCGCCTTGCCTCGAACTACAGCGACTTATTCACGGTTTAAAAACGCTTAGACGCTTTCATATGTTCTATTCTACTGTATTTTTCATTAGAAAACGAGAAAAGGTCCACGGGTACCAAAAGAAGGGGGGGGGGAGCCGTAAATGATAGCCTTTTTTTACGCTTTTCGCAATATTTTTAACTCAAACGAGCGGAATTAGGGCTCCTTGCACCCCCCCCCCCCCTTTTTAACTCACGCGTTCTCTTTTCTCAGTTTTCTAAGGCAAAAATGATGTATAATTAAATGCAACATCTGAAAATAGAAAGGTGTACCCGCTTGGCGACCGAACCCAGCACCAAAAATAACAAATACACAACCAAAAATTGATGGTAATTGTTCCATGACGAAACGAAATAACATAACTATGTTTATAGTTTGGCTTACCTAAACATCTTACTCGTCATCTTCTTCCTCATCAGTTTCTACAGATGATGGTTTTCCTAGAGGGAAACATCTATTCAGAAAATCCGATGGGCCTTTAAAATTCTGTTGATATCTGCCGTATCCAAGATACCAAATGATAGCGATGATATGAGCGCATGTACCAATAGTGCGAGCACCGTTTTTGCACGTACAGTAGTTACCGATAATCGATTCTGACGAACGTTTTTTTAAATCAATTAAAATAAATATAGAATAAACTTTATTCGATTTATGGCGAGACAGCAGTTTACACTTCAAAAATTGTGATTTTTTCACTGTAAATCCGTAATTAGAAAAACTAGGCATGTAAGAGTCTTTGCACACTTGAAATTCATATTTTCCCGAGTATAAATGATCCCCGATGTAAGAGCGTGCTAATGAAAGCTGATAAGTTCCACAGAATGGTTTAAAGTCACTGCTTTCCCAGATCGGAAAATCTTGAAGATGGGCCTCTGATAATTTCTCGAAGTTCTTGTACTTCCTCACCAATGATTCACATTCGACGACCTTTTGGAGAATATTTTCTTTTTCCAAATTCGCTAACATGCAAGTAGCCACAGAAGAATCATCTTCGTCGCTGTAAAGCCTTTGGAAAAAATTATTGTGGATAGCTGCTGCGATTCGAACATCCGTGTATAGATATGGATATGATTGAGAGGGAATCACCGAACGCAAGTACTTAAACCGCTTTAAACTACTATTTACAACCTCTACAACCCACCGCTGCTTTGTACAAACTCGACTCTGGTTAGCTTCTAAAGTAGTGAGCTGAGAATTATCCCTTTTTAGGCAAGGGATCGTTACTTTGAATCCTAGTGCTTCAAGGTCATCTTTTACTCGCTCAAAACCACGATCTAAAATAAAGATATCACCTGGCTTGAAGAGTTTCTTAAAAAAGTCAGTCTTTATAATGTTTTTCAAAATATCTGCATCGGAGACATTTCCTGCATACAATTCATCAGGACCTAGTACTTCAAGAATCAACCCATTTGTTGTTGTCACTATCATGGGTTTTACATAATTTCTCTTTTTTTGGCCCCCGAAAGTCTGACGCTGAAACCTAAAGTTTAAACTTTTATGTAAAAACAAATAAGTACCGTCCCAAATAGTGATTAAAGTGTCATCTCCTTCCTTCACACAATTTAAAACACGAGATATATTAGATTGTTCGGCTCGAATTTGTTCGCGCAAAAAATTCCCTAAGTACACCGGTACAAAACTATCGTTTAAATGTTGCCTGCATTCAGTAATTTTACGGCTAACTGTGCTTCGTGATATGTTTAAAATTGTTGCTATTTGCTCTTGAGTAATTCCAGCGTACAAGTACATCAAATAAGCACCCAAAACACAGTCATCTTTTTCAGGTATATACTCGAGTAGAGTCTCGAACTGCAATTTATTTAGGCCGGTCCATACCTGAATGTCATGGTCGGAAAGTTTTAAAAAAAACCCTGTCGCACTATCACTTGACTTTCCGGAGGATGAATTGTGGTATTTGCACGTTATTGACAATAACTCCTCAATTTCACCTGCACTAAAAGAAGAAGACTCAGAGCATTTATCAATGAAACCGGATAGAAATAAAGGATCCAAAACACCGTTTGTGAAATGATGAGCACAACACCGACTGCCCTCTCGTATAATGAACTTATACTCAAAAAAAATTGCACTTCTCAGCTGTTTGTTCAAAAAAATTAAATTACCTGAATCTAATGAATCTGAGCAATCAAAAATACATTTACGGTGAGTTTTAACGGAGGGAGACTTAAAGCCAATTGTCACTTTTTCAGGGGGTTTTTCCGCGACTTCCGACGATTTCCTGAGAAATTCCGCACTACATTTTAAACAAAACCACTGTCCACTTCGGCAAACTTTGTCTTTACGACTTTTTTTCTCTAACGAGACTTTACACTCAACGCATGTTTGTACATTACCACTCATCGTAAAAGAAAAATGACAGGATTTAAGAAAATAACCCGGCTCGATCGAAAGATAGAGGTCAACTAATTGATCAGTTTAAACAGGTGTTATTACAATTTGCAATGTGCATGTTATCATCGGTGTTGTGCTAATCTATCTTCACGATTGATTAAAATAATACCCATAGATCAGATAAGGATTCGCAATCTCCTAACTCCGCGGTCCATCAATGATCGCGCGCCCTATGCAGTGTAAGGTAGCCAATCCTACCAAATCGTTCAGTGTTCACAGAAAAATACAATACTGCGATATTGTCGAAAATCGATGAATCGATATAGTTTAAAAATTTTAAAAATACTTCAGAAATAGCTCCTGAAGAAAATAAGAATTTCAAGTGTGTCCATTCATGCAAATTCTACTGTTTGTGCAGGGTTCGGTCGCCAAGCGGGTACACCTTTCTATTTTCAGATGTTGCATTTAATTATACATCATTTTTGCCTTAGAAAACTGAGAAAAGAGAACGCGTGAGTTAAAAAGGGGGGGGGGTGCAAGGAGCCCTAATTCCGCTCGTTTGAGTTAAAAATATTGCGAAAAGCGTAAAAAAAGGCTATCATTTACGGCTCCCTCCCCCCTTCTTTTGGTACCCGTGGACCTTTTCTCGTTTTCTAATGAAAAATACAGTAGAATAGAACATATGAAAGCGTCTAAGCGTTTTTAAACCGTGAATAAGTCGCTGTAGTTCGAGGCAAGGCGCGCTAATACCATGCGCAGCGCGCAACAACCTCGAGGTGCGCAACTTTGAGAAGCTGTAACTTGCGAACCAATCGTTTCCCCAGTATGCGACTTGTGCTGTTTTGTAGGGAATTGCATTGAGAACAACATATCTTATTTTGGTCAAAATCGCGAGATGACGTTTTTTGCTATTTACAATGTTGCCAAATTTAAGGGGTCAAAATTTGATAAGAATTGAAAAAATTGCAAAAATGGCAACGTTGCGTTGAAATTTTGTAACAAACGATACATGAAATAGAAACTACATACAATTCTGCGTTTTTTGGTCCAAACCGCATTCAAAAAGCTGTAACCGTTGCCGAGATATAGCAGTTTGAATTTTGCACGATTTTCCAACTTTGACCCCCCGCCCCCCCTCTTGTAATTATTTTTGGGGGCTGAAATTTTCAGGGATTACTATTGGCATATAGGCCTATCAAAATCCGAAGTTTGGTTGAAATCTGAGGGTGGGCGGATTTTGCCGTTTTTGCACAGACCTCTTTAGTGCAATGGAATTTTGCTGCCTCCCCCCTCCCCCCATTTCAGATTCAATTCCAAAATGGATCTCTCACCCCCTGTCCTCATCTCTCCTAAAAGCTCGTCTTCACCTTAAAGCAGAAAATACAGTTTCGATTGAACTAAATTTCAACCGTTCTTTTTTCTACTTTTGAATTTATTCGGACCTATGTCAGAATTCATTGTTTCTCAAATTCTAAAGGAGAAGATGTTAAATATTGAGGGCATTACATTGAAGAGAAACCTTTCTCATATTACCCAAAAAATTTCATAACATTTTCCCTGCAGCTTAAGAGCCGAAATTTTCCTGACAATACAGGAAAAAACTTCAAAATGATGCAAAGATATTCATCAGTAGTCAAAGATCAAAATAGAGAGAGAGAAAAGAGAAATTTAGCAGTTGAATTCAGTGCAAATTTGAAAATTTGAAGCCAAGCATATATATCGCCTTTACGAGAAAGATCAGCCAAGCTTAATTATTTTTCCAGGAAACAGGTAGACTATAACTCCGCAAGTTTTGACAGAAATGGAAACTTTGATTCAAGCTTTGAATGTTTGCATGGTGCATTTAATCGAATTACTTCCTTCATACTTTCAATATTAGTCAAAACTCTGGATTACAAAAAGGTATTGGGGCCGATTTGCAGACAAAGGACGGAAAACTGCATTTCAGATCATACAGGAACCTTAAAATTTAAAGCTCAGGAGGATGGCGAAAATATGTCCTTACGATCTTACAAGTGAGGACAAAGGCGATGTAATTTCCAGTTTCAGGCAAACATTTGAAAAATTAAATGAAACTGTTTCTTTCAGTGAAATCTGCTTTTCAGTGCTGGCGCATTGTTAGTCAAGCATTGCGGTTACTGCAAAGATTGTAATGGAATATGGTGTACAACAGAGTGCCAAGTAATTCTTCAAATAAAAAATCCTGTTGTTTTTCAACTATCTCCTGACTTTTCAAACTAAAATTGCTATTTAAAGATAAAGCCATTTGCTGCAAGCTAAAAATGCTAAATATTTTCTGCCGCCTAATACACGACCCTCCATAAATTAGACTCAAGATTTCTAAATTCCTTAGTATGTTTTAATTTCCTGATGATTTCGCGATTCTTTACTGAAACTGCTCATTGACAGAGTAGTTTCTAGTTTGCTAAATTTTCTTTTGTCTCAGCTACTCTATACGACACACTGTTTTTAAATGTATTTACAATTTTTGGCGAAAGCATTTCCTTCTGGACAGCAAACTTTGCGAAGCAGGATGCTTGAGTTCCTGCACACGATTGAGTTAGTCAACTATCTCACAGACTGTAAAAAATATGCCAGAGGTCTGAATCTTTAATCTTAGAAGCTTTAAGAAAATAACATGAATTTAAGACTTTTCATTCAGTAAATGTAATATAAAAAGATTTAAAATTGAAAAACAAGAAATTCACTCTGATAAAAGTGTTACATGAATGGTGATGACATATTCAAGAGGTTCATTGATTTCAACAGAGTTAATTATAATCTAAAATTCTTACTGAGAGAATGAAAGAATTTTATTATGTTAGGTTATGTACAAGGGATGATGCGCTGTTTTAGCCTGAGCAGCTTCGAGAAAAAAAAAGGAATGTTTTCTTGAAATGTTATTAGGTAAATAGGTAATGCAAAAATGCAGATTTAAAAGACAACAGTCTCAAGTATAAAAACAAAAATTTTGACCCTCTTTGAATGGCCAGGCAGACCTGCGGCTTCGACTGACTGACTCTTTCGTGTGCAAGGACCCTACAAGCTGCGCTAGAAACGTACCTGTGTCGACATTTGCGCGGAGGAGGGAGCAAACAAAATGGAAGACCTTTGTTGGGGGTTATTCGAAGAGTAAAGTTGGTGGGGGGGACGGTTATAGTGGTGCGACGAGCTGTGTTGTCTGCTGCCGCCGCGCCCATTGTTGTCTTTGGCACGCTGATTGCTACCACCGCTACTTGTGTTGCCCGGCAACACCTGAAGTTATGGAAAGTATCATCTCAAAGTTAGTTCCAACACAGAAACAGCCGTAAGGTGGATAACATCAGTTAAACAGGTGTTATAGTGGAAAAAAAGTGCCATGTGCAATAAATTCAGAGTCAACTAAAATTTTCATCAAAGAGGGAAAAAGTTCATCCAATTCTGTAGGGAGAATTTTAGTTTATTCTGAATTGATCACACATGGGAAAGGGGTGGGTGCAAAATCGACAAAATTTCCCCCCTCATGGATGTTGACCAAATTTCAGTATGTCATTCCTCACTATGGGATACGCCTTTTCCCAAAATTTCACGGCCTGAAACGAATTTCTCTCCGCGTAGCAGCGTTGCCAAGTTGAAAACCGTCGAGTTCCATATCTTTTGAACGAAAAGAGATATTGAGATGCGGTTTGCTCTAAAATTCTCCAAAAATTTCGTTCTTTCGATATATGTACTCATTTTGATCGTTTAGGTAATTTTAGATTGCAATGATGCCATTTTTCACACTTTCTTAAGGGTCAATTTTTTTTCAACCCTAGTACATCATCAAATGCCGGATTCTCGATTCGAAAAAAAAACCTGTTCATTGTATTATTCGTACTTTTCCATTTCTTTTGATATATTATAGCTCCCAGGGAAACGATTAGTAACGGAGATATGAGCAATCTAAGTTTACGCTCCGCGCGCGCCGACCGGAATCCGGGCGCCGCTCGCCGCTCTGAGTCGTCTGCACACTCCCTTTCTTAAGCTTCACGAGGTCATTCCTCTGTATTTTTTTGCGTACTTTCCATTTCTGGCCTTCGAAAAGGGCTCCGATGAATTTTTAGGGGCCTCGCGGTCCATTGTTGCCATTTTTTGCTCGTATTTAGGGTTTTTTCCCTATTTTACTCACAATTCTACTGAAAAACTTAATTTAAACGGAAAACTGTGTGCGTTGAGGGAAAGAACGTAAAGAAGAAATAAAAATTCATGTAAAAATTTTTCCTTCGTTGCCAAATTTGCGAGAAAAGTCGTACTAAAGAGCCAAATATTTGAAAAATTGGATAAATCCCCACGCCATGGTTTATGAAAGTGGGGCATAGCTTTCATATTGACGTACTTACGTAACAGATCTTACCTATCTATACAACATATTAAAAAAGCATAGTTGTATTTGGATTCCCACGATCTGAAAATTGTCCGGGATGTCACCTTTTGCGGTCTTTTCATATGTGTGAGGTAGATATTGTGAATGTTTTTCGACCTTTAGTCATCCTCCGTAGGGGTGTATCGTAACCATATGTCGTAGAACGTAGAAAGTTTTAGGAAATGAATAATGACTTTCATGCAGAATTGAAGAGCTTTTCCGGAAAAAGGGCACATACCGAAAAAACGTGTTGTGAGAAAAACGCATTTGAAGTTTTCATTCTTACTTTCTGGCCACTGATGATGACATAAAAAAATCGAAAAATTCAATCTCACACGAGACCATAAAAAATAAATCATTAATAATTAAACAAATTCACGTGTGACTGGTGCAACGCGTAGAGAATCCCTACAATCCCTGCAACCCGATGCTATTGCATTGATTAGCAGAATCAGAGCGATGCATCTGTAGTGAGGGATCCTTATCAGTATACCCATCACCTCCCTGCCTGCCCGCGCACTATCTCCTAAACGTCGCGGCGAAAGTACCCAGAAGCAAATAGATGAAGTACGTCTGTGACCCCTGACTTATTCTTAGCCTCAAAAAACGTGGTCTCGTAGCTCCAAAAATTGATCAATTAAGCTGAAACTCGGGGCATTGGTACATTAGGATGCAAGGAATCCATTTCTGTCACCTCCGATAGAGGGCACATACGCGTACGTGCCCTTTTTCCGGAATGCTCCTCAATTGTGGGCTTCTCTTCTCATGCAGCCTCTCTGCCTCTCATCTTGGGGAAGTGGCCCGTAGCATTCAGTCATACTTAAAATTATAATTTGTATTAATATAAATTATAATATTCTGCATGAAAGTCATTATTCATTTCCTAAAACCTTCTACGTTCTACGACATATGGTTACGATACACCCCTACGGAGGATGACTAAAGGTCGAAAAACATTCACAATATCTACCTCACACATATGAAAAGACCGCAAAAGGTGACATCCCGGACAATTTTCAGATCGTGGGAATCCAAATACAACTATGCTTTTTTAATATGTTGTATAGATAGGTAAGATCTGTTACGTAAGTACGTCAATATGAAAGCTATGCCCCACTTTCATAAACCATGGCGTGGGGATTTATCCAATTTTTCAAATATTTGGCTCTTTAGTACGACTTTTCTCGCAAATTTGGCAACGAAGGAAAAATTTTTACATGAATTTTTATTTCTTCTTTACGTTCTTTCCCTCAACGCACACAGTTTTCCGTTTAAATTAAGTTTTTCAGTAGAATTGTGAGTAAAATAGGGAAAAAACCCTAAATACGAGCAAAAAATGGCAACAATGGACCGCGAGGCCCCTAAAAATTCATCGGAGCCCTTTTCGAAGGCCAGAAATGGAAAGTACGCAAAAAAATACAGAGGAATGACCTCGTGAAGCTTAAGAAAGGGAGTGTGCAGACGACTCAGAGCGGCGAGCGGCGCCCGGATTCCGGTCGGCGCGCGCGGAGCGTAAACTTAGATTGCTCATATCTCCGTTACTAATCGTTTCCCTGGGAGCTATAATATATCAAAAGAAATGGAAAAGTACGAATAATACAATGAACAGGTTTTTTTTTCGAATCGAGAATCCGGCATTTGATGATGTACTAGGGTTGAAAAAAAATTGACCCTTAAGAAAGTGTGAAAAATGGCATCATTGCAATCTAAAATTACCTAAACGATCAAAATGAGTACATATATCGAAAGAACGAAATTTTTGGAGAATTTTAGCGCAAACCGCATCTCAATATCTCTTTTCGTTCAAAAGATATGGAACTCGACGGTTTTCAACTTGGCAACGCTGCTACGCGGAGAGAAATTCGTTTCAGGCCGTGAAATTTTGGGAAAAGGCGTATCCCATAGTGAGGAATGACATACTGAAATTTGGTCAACATCCATGAGGGGGGAAATTTTGTCGATTTTGCACCCACCCCTTTGCCAACTCTGTCTAAAGGATGCGTGCGTCAAATCGCAATCAGTTCATAGAGAAAAGGTGAAAGGTTAAGGAGCTTCAAGGTAAATCATGGCGTATAGAATTCTTGGATTTCCTCAGTCCAGACTTATCTATAACTTTCCCCCAAATTGTTTTGGGACAAATTATAGCAAAATTTTGAGCCCAGATTAATAATGTGACGATTTCTCTGCCCGGATTAAAAATGCGCTGATTTCATTGTCTTATGGCTCACTCTTCACAGTTCACTGGGTTGAAAGTCAAAAAGAAAGGGGTCACAAAGCGGAGAGAGAAAAAATTCGCCATTTTGAACACCGATTCCTTGATTTTCCTGAAAAGTCATCTTACAAATGTCGATGCTTCCCAATTTAACAGGATTTGGACACTAAGAAGTAAAGTAGAAACCCGAGAGAACTATAGAATTAGTAATTCTTTCTAAATTTCAGAGGAGCAAGAAATTTTAATTTACTGAATTGCAAACGGAAAAAAGCTTGAGGATATCCAACAACGCAAGTTCCTGTCCGAATAGTTAAACGGTCCCGGCAGAGCTCTGCAGAGGGAACATGTACCCCTCCAGAAAATTTTAGAGCAACATGGAAATTTCTTTTTATTTAAATGAGACCACAAAGAGGTAGTCTAACCCTGCACCATCTTTACGAAAAATTGCTAATTCTGCCAGCAAGCTAACACACTGAAGTAACACTTTGTTGAATGCCTCAACAAGTTTTGACTCTTTCCCTTTGCTGCTCGTAACTGATGAAGAATACATTTCACTCAAAATAAGTCCAGCAATCTATAGGGTATCAGATTAGAGTATGAAGTTAGATATCATTGATTTTGTTCAAAAAGTTGGAGGTGAATAAATTTCGAAAAGAAAATGATTTTCCCTTGCAGATAGAGGAAGGATTTTATTTTCTTCTTCTCTTCTTTTTATATTTGAGAGCCGGAAACACAGAATTAATAATGGCGAATGCAGTAATGAGAATAAAAGCACTTGCAAAAATCACGCAAGGCTCCATCAAAAGCAAGGGGCAGTAAGGGTTTTTGACTATCCTGCAGATGGACTTCTTTGGCGTAATGTGATTTTCACCTGAAGCAGTCTCACAAGAAACAAGTCCGCCTGCATGAGAACATCAAGAAAAACCCTCCAATTGCTCTAGGCTTAGTTATGTTTTTTTCACTGCAAAGGTCTCTTGGAACAGTAGCTATTGAGCAGAATATTAGCCCTAGGCCAGCTTTCAATCTTCACTGGTAAAATCTAATCCTCCCCTTGAACAGTTAGATTAGTTCTTAAATCTTCCAACATAGATGTGCTTCATATGCATAAATGCGTCAATAGTTCGATTATTAATATAAAAAAAATATTGAAAAAAAACATTTGATTTCATTGACTGCACCAATTTTTAAAGTGACGAAAAAACCGAGTATCTTGAGTCACTGAAGGTACTTTTTATCAGATGGAATCAGCCAACAGTTTGAAGTTCTCGAACTACAGCCTGGCTCAAAGGTTTTGAGAGTGAAAAAGAGGAAAGAGTTTTGATGACTTACCACATTGTCTACAGCAGCGTTTATGATACTCTGGTTGCTTATTTCTAGTGTTCGCTCTATTTCCCCGTTGACGAGGTCACCAATGGTCCTGGTGGCCACCTGGATCGTACTGTGAGAGCCAGTGCTGGGCTGAGACAGTTTTTCTTGCGATAGATGTCGCCTCAAGGCAAGCTTTGCAGGAGAAACCTGAGAAAATAAAAATTAATGATCGTAAATCAGATGGAACTGTGCTTCTTAAGATGCGGAGGAAACGAGAAGAAGAGGGATTTTGGGGGGAAAAAACTGCCCATCATAAACTTTCATGGCTGGAAATGTTTTTCGCTGTGGTAAATTATTTTCCTGGAGGTAAATCACACAATATCAGATAGAAAATGTGTAAAAATTTAGGGTCCTTAATCTACACCACTTGAGACTCTGAGCAAGTGTTTTGGACAAATATTGGGCATTTTGTTCAGAATTATTTAATTTTCTCACTAGCCAAAATTCCTCTAGAAGTCAGGAGCATTTTTATTTTGTAGAATCCTGGATGATCTCCTTCTTTCTGCAGATTCTTTGAAGAAAAAACATGATTTTTCTCTCAAAGTTGAAGTAAGAATTAAGTAAAAGTTAAGGAAAAAATTGTAGAAAAAATCTTAAAATATCACTATAGCTTTTTGACGTTTTTTTCAAGCATTTTCAGTGTTGAAAAACTACAGTTGATATTTTAAGAGTTTTTTTTCAACACTATATTACTTAATTTTGCCACCCGTAAATTTTACTAAAATGAAACCCAAAAAGGGTTTCTTAATAAACCCATAAAGGGTTTCTTAATATAAACATGTTAGGAGCTATCTTTTAGAAAATTGATAATTTTTTAAAAAATTTTTCACAGCAGTCGCTACCAAGGAACATAGCATAATTTATCCATTGAAGTGAAGGATCGTAAAAAAAAACTCACTTGCGTGTAATCTGGTTGCGACGGCGACTGGAGTAGCTGCTGATGCTGGGGATGTTGTGGCGGTTGCTGGTAGTTGGCGATAGGTGGAGGTCGCTGCGTCTGCCAGCTTCCCACGCTCGGCGAAGTCGGGGCAGGCGAAGCGTTGACAGGTGCTCCGACAGTGCCGAGGCTGTTCATCTGCTGTTGTTGCTGCTGCTTCCTGTTCTCTTGGTCCTCGTTCAGGATGCTCGTGACGATAGACTTCAACCGGTCCTCGAAGTTGGCTATCCGCGGTGGCTCCTGGGCCCGGTTTGCTGTGAAGCTCACGCTTTGCTGCTGGGATGGTGGATGCTGGTTGCCGTGGTTACCGTGCATGAGGTTACTGTTACTATGGTTACCAGTGTTTGCACTGTGATTTTTGTGTGCAATCCCGTTGATCGGCGGCAGGGAGTGTTTTCCATGGGACGTGCGCGACGACTGGTGGGAGGGATAGGAGTTGCGGGCCGAGGGTGACGATTCCATGGAACGGATCCGGTTCGCCTCAAGTTGCCGTCCGGTCTCTAGGATTTTTTGCGCGAGGATTTCAGGGTTCTTCTCCTCGATTTTACCAACGTCTGGGATGTCCGGCCATTCCTGCGAGCGAGACCGATGATCCCTGGATTTGCGGGACTTTGAGGAGCTGTTGGTTGCACCGATGGGCTTCTCGGGGCTTGGATATTTGCCATTAACCTAGAAAGGAAAAAATATTTACTTGATTGATGATCAGATCAATTGCACCGCATTTTGCAGAAAGGAGCTATTGCCAAATGTAACTGGGCAAATTAATTTTTTACGAAAGAACGTTTGTGCGGATTTCTATGAAAATTCAAGGGAATTGGCTTTGAACTAGACAGAAAATTCACTAAAATTTACACAAAAATCAGCAAAACCGTTTTCAAGTAAAAAATCGAATTGCCCAATTGAATTTGGCAATAGCTAATGTAGCTTGGTTCCTTTCTACTTGATGCAGTTCAAGTATAAAGTGTAAAGGAAAGATATCCACCTTTTGATTGGAGGATTTTTTCTCCCAATAGTGCTAAAGGTTCTTGAAGCAGAGAAGTTGAACATGATTGAATCTACCGATTTTGAATACAACCTTAAACAAGAATGGATGAATAACATTTTTTTGAAACTGATCTAAAGGACATACTCGTTACTTTTTCTTGAAACCACTATGGGGAAGAAAAGTAACAAGTAAGTTTTGATCGGTTTCAAAAAAATGTTGTCCATCCTCATTGACGGTATTGTTCATAGTGCTAATTAAGTTTTAACAAAGTGCATTATGCAACAGCAAAGCAATTTGAAGTAGTTATGAGCAAAATTGAAAAATAATCAGATTTTCAAGTTTCACCTTCAAATTTTCCAAAACAATCAATCTACCACAGACATTGTTAGTTCTCATTCCCAAAAATTGTCACTTGAAAGACCGAAAAGTAAAGAATCAACTTAACTGCAGAATTTACCATTTGATTAGAGAGGTTGAAAAGAGATGCACTGGGTGTACATCGTTCATTTACACTTTACTTTTTTAGGAGGAGGTTGGAGAGAATTTTTTTCACACAATATACAGCTAAACTTAGCCTTCATTTGCAGTGGGTCCTTTGAAGCTAAAAAATGTGGGCAAAATTAAGAAAAGAGGATAAATCAATAAAAATCAACAAGGTGTTTTGCTGAGAAATTCTGAAGGTTCTAAAAGTGAAAAGTTAAGATAATTAATTTCTATTTTAGCTTTTTAGCTTCCAAGGTAGGTGAGAAAATTTTCCGTGGATTTTTTAACCACAAAAAGTTGAATGGCAACAGAAAGGAAGAGTAAACTTACTGGAGACTGAGAGATAACCCTCGCTTTTTCCAGTGCTGTCAGTTCCGTCTCAAGCTTGCTCACATGCGAGTGTAACTTCTTGCGTTGACCCAGAGTTGTCGCTATTTCCTTCAATATCGATTCCTGTGTCAAAGATTGAGACGAGTTAATCATTGCATTGGCTGCAACAGGGCCAGCAGGCGTTGTGGGTGCTGTGACCGGTGCTATTGCGGGGGGTGGATGCTGCTGTTGCACTAACGGCTGTTGCACCTGCTGCTGTGCCTGCTGTTGCGCTTGTTGCTGCGCTTGCTGTTGTGCTTGGTGCTGTTGTTGCAGGAGTTTCTTCTGTTGCTGCAGCTGCTGTTCCTGTTGCTGGAGCTGTTGTATCTGCTGCTGTCGCTGCAATTGCTGTTGTTGTAGCTGCCGTTCATGCAGTTCCTTCTGCTGTTGCAACTCTTTCTGCTGTTGAAGTTCTTTCTGTTGCTGTATTTCCTTCTGTTGCTGCTGTTGAGCAGCCATCTCTTGGTTCCTCTTGGCGACCAGCTTAGCGTTGTTTTCGTCCAAGTTGTTCACCTGCGCTTGCAATTTAGCAGCTTTAGCTTGCAGTTCCTTGTGCTTCATTACGATTTCTTTCGCTTTGGATAACAGATCAGCAGGAGTTGTTGCTTCGATACCAATTTCTGTCATTCTCGTTTTCAAAAATGCAACGCTCTCATCAATCAAGACTTTGATCTGCTTTTCAAGCTGAGCAGCTCGCAGTTGAAGTTTTTCATTCCGCTCCTTCTCAATCTGGATGTTCTTTTCAACTTCAACTTTGTAGCCTGGTGTTTTCATCCGATCAAGGAACTGGAGATACTGCTGCTGAAAGATATCCAGCAGAAGTTGGAGCGCATATGGAGTGTTGGTTGGTTGCGTTGGAATGTCCAGCTCCTCGTGGTTCATGACGGTGTTCAGAGAGGCGGTGAGGTTTGTTAGCTGTTGATCCACGCAGCCTGGAGCAGGAGGTAGTTTTTGACCCGCTGGAAAACAAAGTTCAGATTTATTAGAAAAATGTATAATTACTGAAAACACCAGGATAGTACAGGAAAAACAATCATGGTTACACAGAAATAATGAACTCCTGGAATTCTGTCAACTAATGATTCAAAAGGTACGATACAAAATGGGATATTTACCTAAAAAATGTCAAAAATGTAAAAAGTGTTGAATGTGACACGGGAATTCTTCAACAACTAAAGTTGTGCAATATTCAGAAAACCATGGAAACAGCAGCTAACCAATTTGTATTCAGGCCGAAATGCTACGAGGTTAGACTAATTGTAAGTATGGTTTTTTTTTATGAGGGAGTAATGTTCATTCTTGGAACTGCTTAATCACATAATGGCACATTGGCATCTATAAATGGATGTTACTCATTAAAAATATAAGAAAAAACCACAAAAGTATACAGAGAGGAAGAAAATATGGCATCGAGTTTGCATTGTTATGCAAATATATTTAAAAAATGTACCCATGCAGTCATTTTAGCTCTCTCAAAATGATTTTGCCATATGAATATTTGGATATTTTCTAATGATATTGTTGGGGCAGAATTTCATTTTTGCAGAATAGAAGCACGAAAGTAATTCTACTGACATAATGCAACTTTCCATAAAAAAAACTTGACTGCTACCAAAGGTTGGTGAAATAATGATTGTTGATACCTTGAGGCGAGGTACTGAGGAGCGTTTGACTGTGGAGAAGATCAAGGCCAGTAATTTTGATTGCTCGCTTGTTCCTTCCTTTCTTTGGTTTGCCCTTGGCACGCTTTGGTGGCGGCTTAACCACAGGAGCGGTGGCAGTGGTTGATGGTGCTGGTTTGTTGTTCCTTGGCATTTTGCGACGCAGTTTCTTAGTTTGACGGACACGACCGGCGATCCGAGTATCTGGAAAAATCGAGCCATAAATTAGTACAAAGTTCAGTCCTCAGTTTCCTTTCTAAAATTTGAGAAATCATGTACAGTTTAATAGTGAGAGAGAATTTCAGTACAATTTGCTGCTTCTTTTATCTTTCCTGGAGAGACGATTGCTTTTAGACTTCAGTGTCTGTTTCTCTTGACAACTCCATTACAGCTGCTGCTTTAATTGAGTAATAAGCTTTGTCCAAAGTTTAAAAACATCCGAAAACTCCCTTGCATGACATCAAGTGTAGAGATAAAAACATCATGTTGGCAAGAACATTGTTCAAAATACAAAAAAGGGAGATATGATGCACGACGTCTGGAATTCTTAACTAAGACCATTTCTCTGATTTTTATGAGCTCAATCCCTGATGAAAAACCGAAGTTTTCTCAAACAAAACACGCACAAACAAACTCAGTATTAAACTTTTATACATTCTCGGCAAATGACTTTATTAAAAAGATAACCTGAAAATAATTATATAAAGGTAAAGGGAAAAATCAGTCTCAAAGCAGTAGAGGAAGATATTCCCAGTTTCTGGAACAGATTTCCTCATAAATCACAGTTTTTCCCAGTTATTCTCAGTCCTGGACAACACGCTTCAAAGCTCGGTAAAATTTAAAAATCCTAGAGTGAAGAATCATTTATGGTACATACCATTGTTGTTTTCTTCTTCCGAATTACTCGAGCGGCCCTTATTACTGCAATAATCGGACCAAGCTTTTCTAGTGGTAACTCTCGGTATCGCCGAGTTGGTGCCAGACTCGTTCTCGGAGTGAGAGTGCTCGGACTCTGATGTTATAAGCCCATTCCTGGTACCATTCTCCAAACCATTCGTTGAGGCATTATCTATTCCGTTCTCCTCACCATTCATGTTATTATTGCTGTCGTTATTGTTTCCGTTTGTGGAACTATTCGAGGAAGCTGAAAAGAGAAATAAAAGTGTTTCAGAATAAGATGAAAATGGAGGATAGGGTTGAAAATTAATTGATCAAAACGGACCATGATAGCTCCTGTTTGATCGGATGACGTCATAATAGGGATTCTCCATTATGTTGAATTGGGTCCAAACAATAACATTGGCGTAACCTCTTTCAATGCTACCAATGCGAATAAATCGATATATGTCGCTTTTTTTTATGTGCCACTGATAGCGTCTATTTTACTTGTCCTATTATTTCTAATATTTTTCAGTTTGTCTACTTGATACAAGATTTTTGTGATGTTACGTGCTTGGACAGCCAAGATTGTTGATGCAAAATATATCTTGGAAACTCTCATAAATAAACGAATAAACCAAAACAATACAAACTAATACAAATTATAATAACATCATGAGTGCAGGTTCAGACTGCACCATTAATGGTGGACCACTGAACTCACTAAGAATTAAACCACAACTTATGTTTTTCCATCAAAATTTTTAGTAAAATCAGTTGGACATAATGAGAATTGATGGATAATAGAAAGAAAAGTTACTCCACTAATACGTCTCAAAATTTCTGCATTTTTTATATTTTTTTACAAGGAAACTAAACAAAATTTCAGCCTGGAAATCTTGCTGTTCACTGCCGTAACACCTAATGAAATTCTCAGCAAAACCTAAGAGATGGGAGATATTAATAGTTTTCCTTCAAAAATAAAAATGGAGTGAATAGAGTAATAAAATCATTGCAAACGGAGATGCATGCTTCTTGAGGTCAGCCATCGATGTGTTGCAGGCACTTAACTAAATCAGGCGTTTTATCAAATACCTAGGCAGATAGTCAAATTTAGACATTTTATGAAGTTTAGGAAAATAAAACTCATCAAATCTACAAACTCTCCTTGTTCTTAGCTCTCCAGATACTCCTCATATATGTCAGTCTAAAGTCAAACGTCAGTCTAAATAAGAATATATCACTATTTGCCTAGGCATTAGGCTAAATGCCTGATTTGACTATTTGTCTACGTACGACAGACACATTGGTTCATCACTATAACGGTTTGTATTTCCTTGACCTCACCACACTCTTCTAGCTTTTCTTAAAAATATTCTCCTTTTGAGCACTGAAATATTTTACAAATAAACACTAAACCTGTTGATTCCTCACCATTAGTTGTTAAGGAATCGTTACTTCCATTCTTCGTCAAGAATCGACGGGCTTTCTCCCGTGTAGTTCTTGATTCGATAGCCGATTCACTGTTGTAGCTGCGTTGGAGGGCTGCAGCTGCGTTCCGCTGTGCTCGTGGGTTCTTCAGTTTCTGGAAATACCTTTCTAGTTTTGTCCTATCGATGACATGCAAATAATATGAAACTGGTTTCCCTGTCCAAGAAACAGAGCCGCGCAGCGGTGCCATCTCGGACACGTGCATTATGGTGCCGATGTCTGGAAGCAGATAAAATAAAACTAACATTAGACCAAAAAATGAATGAAAAAGGTGGTTACCTAAAAGAAATGTATTCCACTCCACAAATGCACCTTGATTTTCATCTTTCTGACAAAAATGGGAACCCATTTTCTATAAATCACATTTTCCTTCAACACTCAGTGCTACTTCAAAAACTCTAAAAACCCGATTCAGATCTTCTTGAGATAATTGCGTAAGACAAAACTGTTGGAAAACTTTGGAGTTCTATGCAGAAATTTTTTTTTATTTTTTATTTCAACTCGGAAGAGGGAACACTTCCGGTATAAGCATTACTGACGGGCCCAAGCCAAAGTCAGTAATACACACTATACTGCTTGACTACAACTGACTTGTTTTCTTATTATTAAAATTGTAATTTTATTTATTTATTTGTTTTTCTGCTAGGCACAACGGTATACAAAACATGAATTACAAGCTGACTTACTTTTAAATAACCTCTTTTGAAATACTTAAATCGAGTACCATACCATACTTACTAATACGAATACAAATGATAACATCGATGCAAAAATTAAAAACCAATAATTCCTTTCCTGGCAGTAACTGCACACTGGATCTTAAAAATGTCCAAAACTGCACATTCAAAATATGTAGTCTCCTCTAAAAAGTCAATAACACTAATTCGAGATGCATTATATAATACTGACTGAGTAAAGTAGTGGTCACTTCTCCAGGATGGTTACATATTCAATTCCATAGATGCCAAAATGTATTTAAAATTATGATTTTGCAGTTGATCATAACATTTTCTTAGAGGTCCTCAGATTCACGATCAGACGAAACTAATGGAAAAGGAATTGGTGACCACATGGGCATCAATCATTGTATTACAAGGTGTCTAGCAATTTTAAAAGAAAAATTCCCTTACATTTCCTTGATTTCCCTGACAAAAACGGCCTAAAATGGGGAAAAAAATTTAAAATTCTCTGACAGACGGAGAAAATAATTCATTTTCCGAAAAATCTGTGTTTTTCTATTTCAATGACGATTCCCTGACACAAAAATCGCTTGTGCGATAAAATTCCCTGACATACTGAATTTTAGCGGACTCCCTGACGTGTTCCCTGATTTCCCTGACACACAAAAAAAAAAAAAAATTCCCTGACATTTCTCCGTTTCCCCGGTAGCTAGACACCCTGCATTAGATTCTGAGTGAGGTTAAATTATTTGTACAAAATAAAAAGAATCTTTCAGCTGATTAAGGAAAGCTGACAGAAAATAATGGACCACTAGACAAGGTACGAAATTAAGCATTCTGATACACGTTTCTTCACCAAAATTTAACGTAGGACACGATTTGTGCAACGAAAATTACTGAAATGGACTATGAACCAAGATGTTTAGTGGCTCTTTATGCGTGAATCCAAATCGCCCGCTCATGAAAATACTATGGTCTACGTTCGTCAGATCGCTTACTAAACGTTACCTTGGCAGTCTCTGCGCTACAAAAATATGGCACTCTCAATCTTGACTCTTTGGCTCAGCTATAGCAACTTGTTTACACTTTAAACAATGAAGGGTGGGAAATGAATAATGCTCGATTGAGAAGCCTGCCAAAACCATTGTAGTGTGCGATTTGACTCATGTAGAGTATTGTTTCTTGTGACCGGGCAATTCAATTTCGGGTACCAAAGTAAAATTAAAACGTTAATACTAATTCTAATAGTTCTGATAGGTCACTGGTCACCAGAATGAGTAAAGTTGTTAACTCTGTGCCACTTGACCTCTTTAATTCTAGAATCTGTAATTTTAAAGCTGCCACAAAGAGGACATTCCTTTCTGATCTCTCTGGGTAATCAATTAATTATTTTGTTGTAGTTGTGTCACTTTTTGACAACTTTCTATAATTTGTTTCTTTATTATTGTACTATTGTTTTTTTTGTTTTTTTTTTAAACCTTATTGCCGTCTTGTTGTGTCTTTGTTTTGTTATAATGTTTAGCAAATGGGTCTTTATGACCCGTTGGAACTGTAAATAAATAAATAAATAAATCTAATTCAGGATTAATTTCAGTAATTTTTGATGCAAGAATGGTGTTTTCCGTGAAATTCTGGTTAAGAAACATGTATCATAATACTTAAATTCGTACCTTGTCTAGTGGTCCATTCCAATCTTTACTTGAAAATATTCTAAGATAATATGTGTCATACCTGATAGATTCCTGTCCGTGATGCGGAAGTTGAGGGGACAGAACGACTTAGACGACACGATGCGAGCACCATCTTTCAAGTCTGCGAAGCGTTCTTTCAACATGTGGTCTACAGTCGGTCCGAATGCAAAATTGTTGACGAAAACTATCGTAGCACCTACTATCTTCTCCCGATGTTCCTCCATGAGGAAGTCGCCTTTGAGCAGCCGGTACTCTCCGTACTTCTTCCCGTACCAGCCCATCCATTTGCGAAAATGATGGTTCATCTCCTCGGCGTATTTGGAGGGGACATCCGCTTTCTCGACGCCGAAGCAGATTTTACAGGGTGTCGCAGCGGCCATCTGCAGGACGACTTGACCGACGCCGGATCCGAGATCCACGAAAACATCATCTTTAGTTATATTGATTTCGTCGATCATCTGACAGATCAGATCGAAGGATGTCTCACCATAAACCTGGAAAAGAATACAGAATGGATGTCAAAAACAAGTAATACAAGCACAAAATTCACTGAAATCTGCACAATCGTTTTCATTAAAAATAAGTTTAATAAATTAAACAAATATTTTTTGGAATGATGTCACTCATCATTAACATCAGGCTCAGCATCTATAGGAGGGTTTCCATAATTTCTTTGTTTTCCGATTCCCTAACTTTTCCTGCACTTTAAGATTATCGAATTACCCGACACCACCTGCCTCTTCAACAATACTTCCTCTCAGATTTTCTTTTTATTTCCTTTAGCTGACTTCCAGTAAGCATTCCTCGCAAAATTCCTTGACTTTTCCTTTGAATTTCCTGACTTTTTCAGGTTGATGAAGAGGCTTCTAGACAATGAATGGACAAAAGCACTACGCAACATGTTGCCTCTTCAAAGAAAACGAATCACAAGAAGGGGGGTCAGAATATCGACTCCTGGACAAGATATAGGTGTTTACAAAACTAATATTGGTTAAATGGCAAAAATACAAATGACATCATTTTGTATAATCTAACTTCCATTTGATCTATATGTTGAAGAATAATTGCTAATATCTCGTTCAGAAGTTGATTTTCTAAAATTCACGCTGTGTGAATCGTTTCCTACATGAACTTCAAGGTGATTCATTAGGCTCAAGTGACGTGGTCGAACTGGCATGCGATATATCGCATCGATTAGGTCAAAAATCTCGGCAGATTTTGAATTTTTGGTATAAAAAGGACGATAGCCCCTGCGCATAAGCTTAAAGTATCATTCTAAACCCAAAAATCGGCAAAATTCAGAGAAATGAAAGCAAAATAGTGTTTGGAAAAAAACCTCGCATTCGATTCAGCTATCGATTTCTGTATCGAATGCGAGGTTTTTTCCAAACACTATTCTGCTTTCATTTCTCTGAATTTTGCCGATTTTTGGGTTTAGAATGATACTTTAAGCTTATGCGCAGGGGCTATCGTCCTTTTCTTACCAAAAATTCAAAATCTGCCGAGACTTTTGACCTAATCGATGCGATATATCGCATGCCAGTTCGACCACGTCACTTGAGCTTGACGAATCACCTTAAGAAGGGACAACAAGTGACTTATAACTGGATTGCATTTTGCAAAAAGGAACCAAGAGCATTCTAATGTTGCTAGGATTGTGCAACTTATATTCCTCACAATAAAATTACCAAAACCTTGCAAAAAATTAAATTAACTATAGAAATTTTCGTATTGACTTTATAGTTTATTGGGAGTAAAGATAAAACTTGTTTAGATGATCAGTTTATATTTGCAAGGTAAAAAAAGTTGCACAATCTTAACGACGTTGGAATGCTTGTGGTTCCTTTTGGCGAAATACAATCCAACTCTAGTTCAGACCATGTTCAGTGGCCCTATCCCTGATTTTCCAGGTTTTCCAGACTACTGAGAACCCTGCAGTAAAAACCACTTGTTAGGAACGAACAAGTTGAACTCAGTGACAATTTTGCAGGTTGGCAACGCTGTTTTTCTTTCATTTAAATCCATCAAAAATATCGATTTTAGGTGCGGCAAGCCACATGGCCAAGAATCGATTGTTTTACCCACATTCAAATGGAGGCAAACATTGGTACCAACTTTCAAGAATCGCCTGTATTGAACTCACCTCCGGTGAAAACGGCTCGTATTGGTTTAATTTGTCCGGATCTATGACTGCTTGATTGTAGACTTGTTGAAGAATATGTCGGAGCAGGCCTCGAGAAGGGTGTTGGCTCAGTCTTTGTAGTGAGGTGCCTTTCGACTGCAACAGAAAAAGAACACGCTTTCGTAAGAAACATTGTGAGTGATAGCAAAACCTGACAGAAAAATTAGGAAGTGAAGGTGCAGATGCTCCGCTAAATGCGGGCTAACGCCTTCAGCTCACCCTGATACCGCACGCTTTGCCGCAGAGTTAGTTTAGTTGCGTGACCAAACCGAACCTAACTTACAAAGGAAGCTTATTCAGAAAAGTGGTAAAGGTGCTCCGCGCGATTTGAACTAACGCCTTCAGCCCACCCTGATACCGCACGCTTTGCCACAGAGTTAGTTTAGTTGCGTGACCAAACCGTACCTCTAAATTTAAAAGATTGAGCTCATCTTTCATCTCCGAGTTGGTTCTAGGAACTTCGAATAGACAACGTAGTGTATGCAACGTAAGCTGCGAGGAGAAATTCTCAATTCAGGGTTGCCACAGAATTTAGAAAATGAAAATTCCTGACATATTTTGGTGAAATTCCCTGACAACAGAAGATGCAAAGGCAAATGGCTAAGAGGACATAACTGAACATAGTTTTCAGGCAAACTTTGTAGTTCGAAACCTCAAACTCATTTCAGAAAGTAAATAAAGAAGATTTAAAAAATTATCCCTGACATATTCGTCATTTTCCCTGACATTTCCCGTTTCCCTTGACTCTTTAAAATTTCCTGACATTTCCCGATTTTCCCTGACTCTTTAAAATTTCCTGACATTTCCCGGTTTTCCCTGACTCACTGGAAAAAAAACACATTGGTTCTAGAGTCCAGACTCTTAAAAACATCGACAAGAAAAATACCCTTGATTCAATCAGATTTAAGCTTAAATCAAGAACCAAGCCTCTTAATTTGAGCGGATTTCCTTTTGATTTAAGCTTAAATCCGATTGAATCAAGAGTCCTTTTACTTGTAAATGTTTTCAAGAGTCTGGACTCTAGATCCAATGTGTTTTCTTCCCAATGCTGTGGCAACCTTGATACTTTTCTAGCACCTCTATTCGACGAAAGTAGGAAAATTAGAGAATCGATATATCGCCAAGCACACCACGCCATTGGTCATTACCGCGGCACCGGGAGTTGGGACTGGCCGGTGATTGAAGTGAGAGTGATAGGCGGGGGGGGGGGGGGGGGCGGAGTGCTTGACATAACTTATCACTAAACGGGGCGACGGGCGAGGCTATGATGAGATTCACGCTTGGGAAAGGGAAAGTGATCCCGACAGAAAGCGAAAGTTGAAAAAAGTCGCCGCCGCCGTTCCTATACGGCGGCATCGGGCAGGCGCCAGCTTATCATCGACTGGGCATCTCTCCGCATAAGTTTCCCTCTCTTCTTTCGATCCCTATTAAATCCCTAGCGAGGAAGAAGAAAAATCCCTAGATTTCGCTATACATCCCTAAATCCCCAGATCTGCTCAAATATCCCCCAAAAATCCTCAGATTTTGCGAAAAAACCGCCATTTTTAACGTAGAATCATGACGTCATTCGATATACATAATATGTGCAACATTAAAATCTGATTGGCTCTTAATTTGAGCGGATTTCCTTTTGATTTAAGCTTGAATCTGATTGAATCAAGAGTCCTTTTTCTTGTCAATGTTTTCAAGAGTCTGGACTCTGGATCCAATGTGTTTTTTTTTCCCAGTGTATAAATTCAATACGACACTTGCCGAAGTAAAAATGTGTTGCAAGATTTCAAAATTTTATTGCGAGGAATATAAGTTGCACGATCCTAGCAACACTGGAATGCTCTTGGTTCCTTTTAGCAAAATGCAATTCAAAGGTAGATCCTCCATTGGTATCTTGGCGATGGTGGAAGCCTTTACTCGAGTCCATAACGTTTAAAAGTTTGTAATTCTGACGATTGCCGCCAGGGCAGGAACATTTCGGACACCGACGTACTGTATCAACCAGTTTTACGCGCCGATGTAATCCATCAAACCGTAGTCATGTGCACGCGCAGAAATGGTCCAGTTACACGATCAAATTGAGCCATCAAATTGAAGCTCTGATTGGTGGAAAAAGACCTGAGGTGAGGATGCGACCAATGAGAGGCCCAATTTGATGGCTCAATTCGATCGTGTAACTGAACCTCAAGAGAACTATCAGCCGCGCCGATGGGGATGAAAAGTTAGCATATTTTCAAAACGCGTCCGGATTTTTAAGAATTTCTTTTCTCGCAAGAGAGTTAAAATCCTTGTTTTTGAACTTGATGCGTTGCGGATAAAATCTAAATTATTCCCGCGTCCGGATTTTTAAGAATTTCTTTTCTTGCAAGAGAGTTAAAATCCTTGTTCTTTAACTTTACAAGTTTTGAATAAAATCTAAATTTACCCCGAGTCCGGATTTTTAAGAATTTCTTTTCTTGCAAGAGAGTTAAAATCCTTGTTCTTCAACTTTACACGTTTTGAAGATAATCTAAATTTTTCCCGAGTCCGGATTTTTAAGAATTTCTTTTCTTGCAAGATGGTTGAAATCCTTGTTCTTTAACTTTACAAGTTTTGAATAAGATCTAAATTTTTCCTGAGTCCGGAATTTGAAGAATTCCTTTTCCGGCGAGAGAGTTAAAATCCCCGTCCTTGAACTTTTTTCTGAATACAACTAAATTTTTTAAAATGAATTGATTCGAGTAAATTTCTTAAATAATTATTTCCAAAAATTTCATGTTGTCCAACGAACTCTCGGACGATCGTTGCGAGCTGCGAGCGCAGCCCCTGAAAAATCGTTGAAATCTCATGGAAAACGAAATCACATTTTGCGTCTATATTTTGTTCTCTACATTCAGCTCTCTATGTTCAGTTCTCTATATTTAGAATAAAGAAGAAGAAGAAAGAAAAAAAAGAAAGAAAAAAAAATTGCATCTCTGAACGACGCCCGACCTAAAATATCCACCTGCAGTTGACAAGGATCACGGCGCTGCGCCGGCCGCCTCGGCAACACCGCGCGTTCGGGACTCCAGAACGAGGGGTGGAGGGGGGAGGTGCACACGTCTGCACCCGCGGGGCGGGGGGAGCGAGGGGAAGGAGGGGCTCAGAATCAAGTTCACTGACCCGCTTTCGGTACTTCGGTTGACATTCGCATCATTTTACGAGTTTAAATGCGCCTCCCGCCCGCGGCGCGGCGCACAGAGGATCGAATCAATACGAGAGGTCGGACAAACTTGGTAAACTTTCAACGCTTATAACTCCGATTATATAAAACTTCGAGGTTCTTCAAGTGATTCCATTGGTTTCCTCGTGAGAGGAAGGTCTCGAGGCATCCCTTAAACTTTGAATGGAGATGTTGCAAGTGTGAGGAATTTGCGATTTGACTGTTGATTCTAAAGTAACAGTTCGCGAGAAACACGATGGCGCCACTTGTTTTCTCTGAAATCAATTCCCAAGCTCAAAAAAAGACAAACAGCTCTACATCAAGACAAACTCTCCATGCGAAGATAGGGAGCAAATACATTAGCAGGGTTGCCGTGTTTTCAGTTTTAGAGTCCTCAAATAAAGTGACAGCCCTGTCAATGTATTTGCTCCCTATCTTTGCATAGAGAGTTGGTCTTGATGTAGAGGCGGACTCTCAGGATAGCGTGGGATATCCCCTCCATTTTGGCTTCAACTTGAGAGCTTTTTTTGAGCTTGGGAGTTGATTTCAGAGAAAACCAGTGGCACCATCGTGTTTCTCGCCAACTTTTACACAATAATTAATAGTCAAATCGCAAATTCCTCACACATGCAACATCTCCACTCCGTTTATATAAAACTTCAGGTTCTACAAGTGACTCCATCGGTTTCCTCGTGAAATTTTCTTCTCGAAGCATCTCTTAAACATTGAATTGTGACGAAATTAACATCAAAATGTGCAGAATTAGTCAAAAATTTAATGTCCGACCGCTCTGTTTGACTCTCATCCACTGTGCGACGCAGCCTTGCGTGTACAGCCCCCCCCCCTCCCCCCTCCGATCATTACCGAACTAGCGAAGAGTAAGGTGAGGTTTTCATTGTGCACTTGAGTCGACGGCGGGGTAATTCGGGAACAGAGTCCAGCGGAAAGAGAACCGAGCACCCGATGGACTACATATGGCCATGTACATTTTTTTTTTTTTTTTTTTTTTTTTTTTTGAGACCAAAAAGTTTATTATTTGAATTACAAGTTATACAAAAAGACGAGCTATGTGCCCCTCTGTGTTGATAGACCTTAAAACTAGTATTTTAGACTTATTTTTAAAAGGCATGAAATTAAGCTGTTTGGAGACATAAAGAAAATCAGGTAGTCTGTTGTGAAGAGGTCTCGCCGGAATTACCAATAGGTATACCATCGGCGTGGGGGGGTGGGGGTGGGGGTGGTTGGTCTGGGTGGAGGGACGGCTGCTGGTTTGATTTCAATCTTAGGACTTTCTCGATATAAGAAGAGATGTGATTCCAGTTGTCTTGCGATGAAAGAAGAAGATCTTGAGTTGAGGCGAGAGTAAAAACAGCCCCTAGAGAAGCGTTCAGCAAACTGCGTTCCGAGAGGAAGAAAGAGCAGTGGTAGAAGGTGTGCTCGGGAGAATCTCTACTATTACAATTAGGCATAGGGCATAGGTCATCAGGGGTCAATTTAAACCTGTGAAGATAGTCCCGGAAATTCCCGTGACCACTAAAGAATTGAGTTAGGAAGAAATTTGTGTCACCAAAGGGTCGATGGATAAAACTGCGGAGGTCAGGTATGACTGATTTGAACCAGACATCGGAATCCGTCTGGCCTTCCAGTCTTGTGACCCATTTCTCAACAATGTCAGATTTAATGAGAGATTTTGGCTCACCATCATACTGCCTACATCTAGACTCAATATAGAGATCGGACGGGGGAATGCCGGAAAGAACATCTAATATGTTGTTGGAAACAGTGCGATAAGCTGCACAGATACATCTCTTAAAAGGTCTACAAGTTTTAGTAATTATGTTACGATACTTAGCGATCTTAGTGACCTCAGCCCAAACGGGCAGACCATAAAAAAGGGAGGAAAAGACAGCGTTTAAAATGAGCTTACGCTTCTTGAAGGTGGGGCCTCTGATGTTCGGCAGCAGGGGTAATAAGGAGCAATGAACCTTCTTAGCTTTTTCGCAGGCTTTAATGACATGATTTTTAAAGCTGAGGTTTTTGTCTATCCAGAAGCCAAGATATTTTATCGAAAGGGAGGGCCTGATGAGGCAACCGAGTACTCGAAAGGAAGCCCTGCTCCACCTCTTCCCGCCTCCGAGAAGGCAGGCCTCAGTTTTGTCAGGCTCCAGACCAAGTCTCTTAGGCCCAAGCTCCTCGTTTATCTCAGCCGATACCACCTCAGAAACGGCACGCAATTCCGGGATAGTGCTGGCCTCAAAAATGACAGAGAGGTCATCTGCGTAACCCAACTTTTCGCATCTCACGGAGTGCACCTTTTCGATTACCGAGTCATAGCAGATGTTAAACAAGAAGGGACCTAGAATTGAGCCCTGCGGGACACCGGAGGAGACCGGGAAGGAGAAGGCACCATAGGTAATTACCCGATCCGAAAGGTAGCTCTTGATTATATTAACCAAATATGCTGGGGCGTTTTTCCCCTCAAGAGATTTAATGATATCAAGCCATGAAAGGGAATTAAAAGCATTTTTGACGTCAAGTGTTAGAATAGCTAAGGCCTTCTTCCCCTTGACGTCGTGCTTTCCTGCGTAAATGTCCCGGAGTTTATTAATGACATCCAAGGTGGAGCGGCCATGTCTAAAGCCGAATTGCCTCTCAGAGAGAGGGTCCGAAAGGGAGGTCAATCTAAAGAGAATAATGTGTTCAAAAACTTTTCCCAGGCCATTTAAAAGACATATAGGCCTGTATTTCTTAATTCCAGCCTTTTTTGATTTAGGGAGTAGAAAGAGGATGGCCTCCTTCCATTCGATGGGGAAATGACCAGTTAACAAATAATTATTTGGGCCATGAGCCATGAGCCATGTACATGGAACTACTATTTCCGGCTGCTTTTAGAAAGATTGTAAGAGCCATTTGGACGTATTTCTACCAAACAGACCTATGTGCAAGTGAGAAATATGGGGTGTGCTCGTTAGTTCTCTTTGCGTAAGAGTGAATGAGAATAATAAAGCGCCAGTGACGTCAGTAGCAACGAACGAGCGCCGGCACAACGGGGAGGTCGTTGGAGGGAGTCTTTAACTCATGAGCCCTGTCCACAACGCTCTCTTGCCCTGCCCGCGGCTCATGACTGCCGCATTCAGTTGCCACATAGGTCTGTTCGATAGAATGTAATATCCCGCTTTTCCAATTCTACAAAAGGAATCACGCCCACTGACCACATTGCTTCTTATCCAGCTTCGACGAGCACACCCCATATTTCTCACCTCCACATAGGTCTGTCTCGTAGAAATACGTCCATTTGATTCCCCGTGCATGCAGGAGCTTATATGAATGAGCCACAAAAAGCAGTTCCTCCAAGGTGTCTACTAAATCAGGCTGGCCAAAAATCAGTACTTTAACAGTGCTTTTTCAGTACATTCCCAAGAAATTCAGTACCTTTTCAACAGAAAAATTTATGCGATCCAGATGATGCTTCAATTGATTTTTGTTTTGCAAAAAATCGAATGGAACTAACCAGATGATGACCGATGAATGACGGGGTGAGTACACAGAGGGCATTGGTTCCTTTATACATGTACACAATTTTACGGAAGAGCCATAAAAATCAGTTCCTGATATCAAAATGGAATTCAAAAATGATCTAGCGCGTTGATTTCCTGCTCAGAACTGTGGTGCAGATGGTCCGCACAATGCGGCCAAACGCCTTCAGTCCACCCTGATACCGCAAGCTTTGCCGCAGAGTTAGTTTAGTTGCGTGACCAAATCGAACCTAACTTGCAAAGGAAGCTCATTCAGAAAAGTGGTAAAGATTGCTTTACGTTCGCCAATCTGAACCAACGTGCAGGTGCTCAGTTCAGAAATGGTAAAGATGCTCCGCGCGATTTGGACTAACGCCTTCAGTCCATCCTGATACCGCACGCTTTGCCGCAGAGTTAGTTTAGTTGCGTGACCAAACCGAACCTTTAAATTAAAAGATTGAGCTCATCTTTCATCTTTGAGTTGATTCTAGGAACTTTGGATAGACAACGTAGTGTATTCGATGTAAGCTGTGAGGAGAAATACTCAATTCAGGGTTGCCACAGAATTTAGAAAATGAAATTCCCTGATATTTCCCTGATTTCCCTGACACATTTTGGTGAAATACCCTGACAATTGAAAATGTGACGGACGGTTAAGAAGACATAATTGAAAATAGTCTTAATGGAAAGTTCTTGCTCAAAATCTCAAACCCATTTCAGAAAGTAAATGATGGTGATTAAACCAATTTTTCCTGACGTTTTCGTCATTTTCCCTGACATTTCCCGGTGTTCCCTGACTGTGGCAACCCTGTTAAATTAAGGACATCCTGTGTTGCCAAATTGCTGGATCCACCCCCGTCTTCCAAATCCCTTCCGAAAAACATTCGAAGATCATAAATCCCTTGACCTATTATGATACCTACCCTTACCCTTTCATCCCAGCTTCAATTAAAACCTAAATTTCTTTCCAATTTCAGATCCCTTCCAAGGCCGCAGTATCCCCCGGATATAAAGCCTAAAACAACATACAAAAAAAAAAAAAAAAAAAAAGTTTGAAGACGGTCGGAAAGCCCGATCCGAGGTGCGCGCGAATCGGGCAGCGGACGCACACTCGACGGACGGGTCTATCGGCTTTAAGAGGACCTCGGATTAGCATGCCGTGCCCGCGGAGTGACCCCCCCCCCCCCCCACGTCGCGGCGGAGAGAGGGGGCAATGCAACTGTGCCGCCGCCGCGGGAGGGGGCAATGTTTTGGTTCCCCGCCCGGCGGCGGCAACGCAGCCCCCCCCCCTCCCTCCCTCCCGCCGCCCTACGGACGGAGTTCGATGTTCCGAGCTTCGAACGTGACGTGGGCGAGTCGGTAAATATTTGGGGGTGCCTCGGGACGCGGACGATGGTCAGGAATTCGTGTTTCCTCGAGAGGGTATTCCCCGGGTTATTCCGAGAGCGGCTCTCCTGGGAATACTCCCGAGCTTCCAGAATAACCGTCGAGCTCCGAACGTGGATGACCTATAAATATTTGAGGAGATCTTTACGCAATCCTTAAGCCTGACGTCAGAGGTAAACGGGTTTTCCGCGATATTTCGGAGCAATGCATCTTTCTCTCCGCAAGCTGCGTTGGGAAAAACTGGAAAAAACACACTGGATCTAGAGTCCAGACTCTTGAAAACATTGACAAGAAAAAATACTCTTGATTCAATCGGATTTTTGCTTAAATCAAGAATCAAGCCTCTTAATTTGAGCGGATTTCCTTTTGATTTACGCTTAAATCTGATTGAATCAAGAGTATTTTTTCTTGTCAATGTTTTCAAGAGTCTAGACTCTAGATCCAATGTGTTTTTTTTCCAGTGTGCGTTTGGAAATCTCAGGAATGCTATATTTAGAAAATGAAATTCCCTGACTTACCCCTGATTTCCCTGAGACATTTGAGTGGAATTCCCTGACAAATGAAATGGACCTCATTTTGCGATAAGGAACCACTATTTCTGGCTCATTTTAGAAACAACATATATGTCATTCGTTTCCCTCTGCAGAAAGGTGCTTTTATGGAAGAGTCAGAAATAGTGGTTCCTAATGGCAACATGTAATCCAAATATGCAACATGGCAAAAAAGACGTAATTTGAAATAGTTTTCAGGCAAAATGTGTCGTTCTAAACGTCAAATCCAGTCTAAAAAGCTAATAAAGGTAATTTTACAATTTTTCCCTTACTTCATATGATTCCCTGACATTCCCAGGGTTTCCCAGTGCTCCCCGACTGTGGCAACCCTGAATCTACTGCCAGATTCCAGACTTTTAAAAATTCGACAGAAGAAATAATTTTGTTTCAATCGGTTCATTGCTTGAACCGAGAATCAATCCTCTTAATTCGAGCGGATTTCCTTGTGATTCAAGCAAAAATCCGATTGAATCAAGAGTAATGGTTATTGTCAAATTTTTTAATAATCTGGAATTAGGATCGGAGAGACTTTTATATGCGAGTCGAACTGACGGCGAGATTTCACGTCCAAAAGGCAGCCAAAAGTGACGCACTGGCATGATCAGTTGGTACGCGTAATGTCCGGTGTCACTGGACGACCAGCGAATCAGCGATTACGAATCAGCAACTCTTCCCGCTCATTCATCCTCGGTGACGTCACGTTGTGCCATGACTCACGTTTATGACGTCAACGTCGCGTCTCCTTTTGGACTCGACCCAGTGGCCTTCAACCATGATTTCTATTCCAAAATTTTTAAGTCACTGGAAAAAAAAACATCGGATCTTGAGTCCAGACTCTTAAAAACATCGACAAGAAAAAGTACTCTTGATTCAATCAGAATCTAGCTTAAATCAAGAACCAAGCCTCTTAATTTAAGCTGATTTCCTTTTGATTCAAGCAAAAATCCGATTGAATCAAGGGTATTTTTTCTTGTCAATGTTTTCAAGAGTCTGGACTCTAGATCCAATGTGTGTTTTTTTTTTTTTTTTTTCAATGTATATCTCTTCGTGAGCACTATCCGTCGAAATAAGTTGGAGAAAATCAAAGAAATCATCAATGAATCCGTTGTGACGATAACATAATGAAAGCGAAGATACGACGAGATTCCAAAGATTGGATGCGTATTCTGCCGTGCTAAGGAATAACGCCGTATGAACATTCGAGAGTTGCCAAATTTCCCTCGATAAAACATGCATTTTTGACGACATTCATACATATTTTCCCTTGAAATTTTCGGATGTTTTGGATTGAATTCCGTACAAAATTGTCTGAAAATTTTGGAAAATAATATTCGCAATTCTCCCAGTAAATTCGGTATTTATCGGAGGAAACTTGGCAACGTCTGAAGGCTCATACGGCGTTTTTCCTTAGCACGGCAGTATTAAACACACCGCTTTTTACGAAAAATATTCATAGGATCCGCGAACAAATCGGCAGCAAATCCGGAGAAATTCGGCAACGTTCCGATGTTCATACGGTGTTCTCCTTCGCCGGGGCAGACTCACCGTGAGGAATATATCTTGACGACAATCTGGGAAGAGAAATGCGGAACCGAGGAGGAAGAAGGGTACTTTAACATGGAGCACGCGTCGGGAACATGGTTCCGCCTCGATCCGTGCTCCTGGGAGGATCCTCCCAGAGTTGCCAACTCGTCGGGATTCGACTGCGCCAAAGAGGGATTTAGAGTCCCTTTATACTGAGAGTCAAGACAATGTGAATCCATTTCTGATTGGTTCCCGTATTTTAGGCCTCCACAGTGTCACACACGGGAATAAAGATTACAGTTTCACCGATTGCAAAGATTATAATCTGGAATGGACCGGGGAATTACGGGTTCGGCAAGGAACAAACGGAATGAGGGAAGGAACGAAGAAAGGAATTCGAGAATGTGCCGATCAAAGATTACGAAAAACGTTCAATTTCTGTAATCTTTATTCCCGTTTGTGACTCCATGAGGGGTGTTGTCTTGACTCTCAGTATAAAGGGACTCTAGTGGGATTCTCTGCCGTGCTAATTAAGAACGCCGCATGAGGCATCAGGCGTTGCAAAATTTCCTCCGACAAATCCCAAACTTACGGGAAAAGTTCGGGAAAAAAAGGAATACTTCTCCTCCAGATATTCTCAGGATTTCGTTCATAATTCGATCGAAAGGCTCTGAAAATTCCAGGGAAAAATATTCATAACTCACTTCTTAAATTAATATTTGCAAAGGAGAAATTTGACAACATTCGAATGCTTATGCGTCGTTCTTACCAGAGTTGCCGCAGAATTTAGAAGATGAAATTCCCTGACACATTTTGGCGAAATTCACTGAAAATTGGGTTATATTTTGCAATAAGGAACCACTATCTCTGGCTCCTCCATAAAGGCACCTTTCTGCTTGGGAAAACCAATGTCACATATGTTGTTTCTAAAATGAGCCAGAAAAGGTGGTTCCTTATTGCAAAATGTGGTCCAATTGAAGATGTGACGGATGGTTAAGAAGATATAATTGAAAATAGTTTCCGGGCAAAATTTATTGTTCAAAATCTCAAACCCATTCTAGAAAACAAATGAAAGTGATTTTAACAAATTTTCCCTGACATTTTCGTCATTTTCCGGTTTTCTCTGATTTATAAAAATTCCCTGACGTTTCCCGGTTATCCCTGACTGTGGCAACCCTGTTTTACTTCACTGGAGAAAAAAAAAAACACATTGGATATAGAGTCCAGACTCTTGAAAACATTGACAAGAATAAATACTCTTGATTCAATCGGACTTTTGCTTGAATCAAAACGAAATCCGCTTAAATTAAGAGGCTTGGTTCTTGATTTAAGCTCGATTCTGATTGAATCAAGAGTACTTTTTCTTGTCGATGTTTTTAAGAGTCTGGACTCTAGATCCAATGTGTTTTCTTTTCCAATGCAAAGGAGAAATTGGACACATTCGAATGCTTATACGTCGTTTATACCAGGGTTACCACATTAGAAAACCACAAACAGACCACAATTTAGAAAATGAAATTCCCTGACACATTTTGGCGAAATTCACTGACAATAATTGAAGATGTGACGGATGGTTAAGAGGGTATAATTGAAAATAGTTTTCTGATAAAATTTCTTGTTCAAAATCTCAAATCCATTCTAGAAAACGATTGAGAGTGGTTTTAACAAATTTTCCCTGACATTTTCTTCATTTTCACTGGCATTTCCCGGTTTTCCCTGACTGTGGCAACCCTGTTTTACTTAGCACGGCAGTATCTCGAGACTGATTTCGAAATCTTGCAACACTGCGGAGCGCGGATGGGAACCTGGAATCCGGACCACTTCCCGCTTCTTCCACACACCCGGAGCCAGGCACACCTGCCGAAAAGCGAGTCTGTTTGCACAGGATCATCCCGGGACTCACCTCGTATCAGCTTCGTATTCTTGGCAGTTTCTGAAACGACTCCTTTCCTTAAGAGGCCCCATATGGTTTACGGTATCATACAAATTAAATATCCCGACTTCCAAAAAGGTAAAATTGCATATCCACGAAAAATGAACTCTTTTCGGCTGATTCGGAGACTTCAACGCACGAGTAGAAAAGTTGGATGGGGCGAAACGTGTGATACGACTATTTCGACGCCCAAGATGGTAAAATCGCATAGCCACAAAATGAAGGAGAACGTGAACTCTTTCCGGCTGACTCGGAGACTTTAACGCTCGAGTAGAAAAGTGAGATGGGACGAAACACGTGATACAACTATTTTGGCTTCCAAGAAGGTTAAATTGCTTATCGACGAAATGAAAGAGAGCTCTTTTCGGCTGACTCAGATGAGATTTTAACACATGAGTAGAAAAATTGGATGGGATCCAACGCGTGATACAACTATTTCAACTTCCAAGAGGATAAAATTGCACATCCACGAAATGAAGGAGAACTCCTTCTGGCTGACTCAGAGACTTTAACGCATGAATAGAAAAGTTGGATGCGGCAGAAACATTTTAACTTCCAAGTGGGTAAAATATAAACAAAATGAAGGAGAATGTGGTGTGCTATATTATCCCAACTATTCGGTTCATCAGACGTAACTTGATCGGTTCGTGAACCAAACGTTTGATTCGTAACCGAATTTAAGAAGTTAAAAGTTTATTCGTTGTAATGAAAGAAGTTCGGGTACACGGGTCGAAAAATTGGTTATATTCCGGGAATTGAACGATCAACACACTGATTTTTTCAAAAACTTATGACGAGGACTTTAAGATTTACTAAAATCAGCGCTAACGCACTGTTATTTACAAAACTAAGGGGAAAGCGTTGGACTTTTGAAAACATTACGAGAGCATTGGCTCTCGATTCAGGCAAAAACCCGATTGAATTAACAGTATTTTTCCTTGTCTTTGTTAAAAGTCTAGCCTCCGGATTCAAGAGTCTTTTTTCCAGTGCGCGCCAAAAAATGCGCCTTGAAATGCGTCCAGACAAAGAGCACTCGTTATCGTATCTGAGACGCAATTCCCGCTGCGGGTAGCGACCGGCCAGACGAAGAAATGGTTCCTCCACAGCTGCCAATTCCTCCTAAAACCCGCCAAAACAAGGAAAAAGCACGTGGTGTTCGAGTCGAAACGACGATACCCACACACCCAACCCATACTAGTACTCAAAACGAAAACCGAAGGCCGTAACCTCACTTTCTCCGTCACAAAATCCCGAAAATAAAGGAATTCATGCCCCCCCCCACCACCGCTACCTCCGCAGTGGCGAGACGTGAGCGATCGATTATCGATATTTCCCCATTCGAAATTTCGAAGCCTTGGTAAAGGATCGATTAATAAGGAGTTCATTACAAACATACCGTTTACCGACCCTTTCCTAAAGGTTTAAACGGCAGATCAATCGATACATCGCAAAGCACGCCACGCCACTGCTGCCGTGCTAAGGAAGAACGCCGTATGAACATTCGAGAGTTGCCAAATTTCCCCGGATAAAACATATATTTTTGTCGTAATTTGTGTACACTTATCCTTCAAATTTTCAGATATTTTAGATTCGGTTGCGAACAAAATAGTCTGAAAACTCGGAAGCAGAATATTTACAATTTCCCCAATGAATTCGTATTTTATCAGAGGAAATTTGGCAACGCCTGGAGGTTCATACGGCGTTATCTTCCTCAGCATAAGGAAGAACGCCGTATGAACCTCCAGGCGTTGCCAAATGTCCTTTGATAAAACACGAGTTTCCTGGTAAACTTATGAATATTTTCTTTCCAATCTTTAAGATAATTTTGCTCACGATTTCCCCTAAAGTTCCTGAAAATTTCTCGGAAAAATATTCATAACTTTCCTCAAAAATGAACATTTTACCGGAGGAAATTTGGCAACTCTCGAATGTTCATACGGCGTTCTTCCGTAGCACGGCAGGAGTGGGTGAAGACGGTGGCGGAAGACGCGGCGAGCAGGTGACGAGCAGAGGGCCCCGTTTCCGTTAGCCGAAGGAGAAAGATGGCCGGAGCCGGGGCCCCGGCGCGGCGCGGCGCGGAGGGTCCCCCTCGCCCCCGCCCACCTGTGGCCCCCCACCGACCCCCGGCAGTCGCGTCGTTGAACTCCTCTCAAGACTGGACCCGCGGCCGCATTGCCGGTCTTAGGGTGCCCGCGTCGGATACTGCCGTGCTAAGGAAGAACGCCGTATGAACATTTAAGAGTTGCCAAATTTCTTTCGATAAAATGTTTATTTTTGAAGAAAATTATCAATACTTTTCCTAGAAATTTTCAGGAACTTTAGGTGAAATTGCGATCAAAATTAACTGAAAAATTAGAAGGAAAATATTACTAAGTGTACCAGGAAATTGGTGTTTTATCAAGTGAAATTTGGCAACTCTTGAAGGTTCATACGGCGTTTTTCCTTAGCACGGCAGGATAATGTCCGAATTCGCGGGTTTTCGGGGCAATTTGGCGGCGGGGCCGGGAGGGGGCCGAGCACTTGATTGCCAGGCTATTACGAAAAGATCGGATTCCCGATTCGATCCCCGGCCGCGACGCGACGCGACGAGGTGAATAATCGGAGTAGAGCACCTTTTGTGGGAAGACCAAGGCTGCGTTTTGTAGTCCTGCACGGATGTACGGAGGTGTTCGCTGCGATTGCGATGCGGACGGATTTTCCGAGGTGCTCGACGATTAGTCTAGGAGAGGAGTATTATCACGCGGTTACGTAAAGCGATTTCCCCGCGGGTCTCTAGTATCTTGTTAACGCCACAAAACCTACTTGGGTCAGAAAAAAAATGAATGCGTTCCAAGCATACGCACTTTTACAGAAAAAAAACAAGAGGCAAAAAGATCGTTCTTCCACATTATTTTCATCGGTCGAAGTTAGTGTTCGAAACTCACCGTTGAGTTGCAGGAGCCATGTGGCCCATGAAGCTCGATTTGTACGGACCATTGAAGATTTTTTTAGGGGCAAAATTTACTTTTTTCCTAGGTATTACAGCGCAGTTAGTGAAAAGTTAGAATCCGGTGTCGTGCGTCGAAATTTCAAAAATCGCCCGACAGAAAAATTAGAATTTTTTTGGAGGGGAGGGGGCAATTTTTAGGGGACAAATTAGCGCAGAGCCTTCATTTTACAGGCGCCATGGCCGATTTCTCAGGCGCATTTGGCGCGTTGGCACCTGGGAGTTTCGAACACTGCTCGAAGTGACGCACATTAGCACTGGTTACTAAACCATGAACTTGGATGAAAGCAAGGTGGAAGAAACCAAGGGTGTCACTGCCGCGGTGGATGACGTCATTAACCGAATTTTTCAAAGCGTGATATCTCGGTTAATATTGAACGTAGAGAGTGGCTGTTTGGATAGATCATATTATTTTTAACTGATCTACAAAAATCAAGCATAGCGACAAGATTCTGTGACCAGCGCCAACGCAACTGACCCATTACACAGGGTTACCACGGAATTTAGAATATGAAATTCCCTGATTTCTCTGTCGCATTTTGGTATAATTCCCAGACAATTTAGGACAGGCCAGATGCTCCGGACATGCTGTGAGATAGTTTTCAGGCGAAATTTGTTGTTAAAAACGTCAAACCCAGTTTAGAAAGGAAATAAAGGGATCCTGATAATTTTTCCTTGAAATTTTAGCCATTTTCCCTGATTCTTTAAAATTCCCTGACTTTTCCCGGTTTTCCCGGCATTCCCTGATTGTGGCAACCCTAATTACAATGCTAAAATCGGTTTGCACCATTTTTAAACTCGTGCGGCTTGTAAACACCGTGTTTTTAATAAATCCTGTTGCTGCCTGGTTTCCCCAAGATACCGAAAATCAGTACAGCATGTCTACTATCCCGAGTGCTCTCTGTACCTCGTTCTGTCGGCAACAATGCGTACGGACCGAGCTAGGATCGTTGCTCTCTGAGTCTCTGGGCAGCCCGAGGATGACTCCACGCTCCCGAGCGCGCGTCGATGCCGCAGCCTCCGCACAATCACCATCATCGGACCTTCCACGCTGAAGCGGCCCTACGCGACGACGAAACGGCAAACCGGTGATTGACCAACCATATTTGCCGGCGATACCGGTTTCGTTGTTCTCCGGTCCGGGATAATCGTGCCCATCGTCGTCCGAGTCCGCGGTGCGGTGGCGAGCTTTCAACGCGCTTTTCTTTTATTTATCACGCCGCGCCGCTCTGACAAGTGAGTTCCACTGATGGTGAGACGAACCAAGTCGCATTTCGAAAAAAAAAAAACGAATTCGAGCTTAGAAAGAATACCAGGGTATCTATCAATTATATAAAACTAAAATCGGGGACTTTAAGGGACGATTTTTCAAGAAAATCGGGGACTTTTTCCCCGAAATACACTGGAAAAAAAACACATTGGATCTAGAGTCCAGACTCTTGAAAACGTTGACAAGAAAAAATACTCTTGATTCGATTGGATTTTAGCTTGAATCAAAACGAAATCCGCTTAAATTAATAGGCTTGGTTCTTGATTTAAGCTGGATTCTGATTGAATCAAGAGTACTTTTTCTTGTCAATATTCTTAAGAGTCTCGACTCTATAGATCCAATGTGTTTTTTTTTCCAGTGAATAGTAAGAGAAAGGGGGCTAGTCAGAGCGTTAAAAGGCGTATTTTATACGACTAATTTTACAAATCATGTTGAACCGTTGAAAACATACGAAAAACCACGCAATGCTTCAGTTTTTTTTTATTCCTGGCTATACCGCGCCGGGAAAATTTGAAAATGCCGATGTTTAGGACGATTTTTGTCATTTTTTGGGGACATGAACGAGAGAATTGGGGACTTTTGGGGATATCGGGACACCCTTCCAAAATCAGGGGCATTGGGGACTTTTGGGGATCGGTAGACACCCTGAATACGTTGAGGGATCGACGCCAATAGGGTGAGGTTTTTAAGGTAAAATTTAACGAATGACAGCCACAATTAAAATGTAACAGTCTATACCCTAATGACCATTTTGATACCAGGTTTAATGAATTGTGTTCAAGTGATAATCAGAATTGAATCTGTCAATATTCGAGAAAAATATTCAACCTTTGAATGTGGAATGGATCTGATAAGAGCATTGCGACTTCCATTTTCCTTGCATTTTTATTTCATTTCAATTGTTTTTCTGATTTTTGATGTGGAACATCGTTTCCCTGACAGTTCCCTGATTTACCTGACACATTTTGATTAAAATGTGAAAATATGCATCACTTTCCTCAAAAATACATGTTTTATTCGCGGAAATTTGGCAACTCTCGAATGTTCATACGGCGTTTTTCCTTAGCACGCCACTGGCAGCAACAGCGTTCCCACCCTCCCGCCATCGGTGGACTGAAATAGGTCAAGACTCGATTAAATTACGCAAGAAATAACTGCAGCGGTGAACGGCGTGTGCACTTCTCGGGGAAATTTCACCGGGCGGCACGCTAGGTGCTTTCAGAGCTTTTAGGAGCCATAAAAGTCGAGGTGCAATCTTTCAGGGCTTTTACGAGTCATAAAAGTCGCCGTTAAAAACAGATGTCCCGCTGCGAGGACCGGGAAGCGGTCCGGTCGCCCCGGTCGAATTAAGTAATTTGCCCACCAATTTCTAGCTCGCCTTTCTAATTCTACGTGAGATGCACTCTTCCTAAAATAAAATAAGAGCTCGGGTTTCGGCATCGAGTGGAACCTGTTCCATCTGCGTCATAGACAAGGAACCGAGGCAGGATTCCGACTTTCAAATTCCCTGTATTTTCCCTGATTGATTGCATAAAATACCCCTTCACAATCATACGTCACAGAGAGGTGTAAAACTATCTATCACTTTCCCGAGGTTCTGATAGCTGATCACTTAAAAAGGCTACCTCTGCCTGTTCGAGTTTATTGTCTAACTTCACTACCACATAATCCTAAGCGCGGAAAGTATTGGGCTTAATATAATGTTCAAAAAGCTGAACTATTTACTCGAACCCAAAAAACCCACCCCACCCCACCCACTTTGAAATTGTACCAAAATTTTGCTATTAGGAACTACAATTTCTGGCTCGGTATAGAAACAACGTATATACCATAATAGAAACTTTGCAAGTGTCTGAAGGATGAATTTCGTGTTAAAGTGGAAACTACTGAGTGAACTGAACATGAGGATACCCTTGGTTCATGAATTGAAGAATTATTGGAGAAGATATGACAAAATGATCTAATCTGGTAAAATACATGGTGTTAAATGGGAAATGCCGCCAGATGACGCCACTCGGCGGTGCATTTTCTCACTTTTAAATCTATTTGTATACTGTTTCCCATATCAGAAAAAATTATAAAAAATACTGTAAAATCAGCTCTTTAAGGACTTTCAGAAGAAGAAATAAAAAATGTGTATACAAATTCTCCATTCGCCTTATGAACATGATTGTTTTTACGGTACAGCCAGAAATTGTAGTTCCAAATTGCAAAACGTTGTCCAATTCGTCCCCCAAACGGACGCGCTTTTTTTAAAACGGCCCGATGTAAATATAACATCCTTGCTTGCTCGGTTTCCTTTACGCTACCTATCTTGTTCGCACTTCAATCTAATGCATCTGATAATTTCAAGGAAAAGCGCTCATAGATTTTCTTAAAATCGAACATGTCATCGCAGGAAACTCGGCAACATTTCAATGCAAATACAACATTTTACCTTGACACTTAAATTCATAAAATGCAATTTTTGCGGTCTCGTTGCAAGGTAAAATACAACAAGGCTGACGCTGCGAATTTGGGTAAAAATTAGGCTGACGACACACGACTACATTCACAGATGAGCTCCACATTGGATTAAACTCTTCACTTACGCGAGCTCATCCACAAATGAAGATAAGTCCCGTTTGCCTAAATTCCATCCAGTTACGTACGAGAATAGCTGCCTGCAATTGCGGAAAACCCGCCCAAACCTTGTTTGCTCTTGGCCCGGACCAGATCAACAATGAGATTAAGAGGACCACATTATTAGCCGTTGCCGTTGGGAATTTTCGGAGGGTTTATCTTTATCCTTCAAGTTCTGAGAAACGCGTGTCTAACGGTGTTTCTGAATGAAACAGTTCCTCATGTTCCCCAGATACCTACCTCTTAGAAAAAATGTTCTTTTTTTAGCGCTTCAAATGCGTAGTTATCATGGACTTGGAATTTTAGAGTCGCAGCTTACGGTAACGGTGCCTGATGTAAATTGTGGAAATAATTACTCAAGATTTGCCAGCGGATTCAGGAATAACAATATTCAGGCATTCAAAACTTCACGCGTTCTATTGACATTATTTCACGTTACTTTTTGACGTTATCGATTCGGATTTCCAGCGTTCAATCATTGGCGGATCCAGCAAACTGGCAACATTGTCTTTTCTCCATTAAAACCTGTGGAAATGTATCGATTCTTGGAGGGGCCAGGTGCTTTCTCAAGAATCGATTATTCAGCATAGTTTTAAATGGAGGAAATCTGTTGTTGCCAAATTGCTGGATCCGCCTCTGCGTTCAATACGTTTTCCCGTCCAATAAAATTTACCCTCTACTCTCTACCCTCTACTCCTATTTCCAGTTGATCTCTCATAGTTTCGGACTTCAACGTTTCCACAGAGTCGGATCTCCAGTAGTTTTTGATTCTGACCATATCGATTCGTGGTTCTTTTTCACCTCCTCATTATTTGGACCGAATTCAACAGGGAAATACCACTTTTCTTACATTGATTAAAAAACGACGTGTCTACGATAGGGTCATCTATGTACTGCATTTAGCAGAGGGGCACCAAGCCACATCAGTTACTGCCAATTTGACGGGGCAATTTAATTTTTTTACAAGAGAACGTTTATGAGAATTCCTTCAAAAATATTAAAGAGTATATGCTTTATACTAGGTACGCAGAAAATTCATTGAAATTTGCACAAAAATCCGCAAAACCGTTTTCATGTGAAAATTAAAATGCCCAGTTAAAGGCAATGGCTGATGTGGCTTGGCTCCTTTCTGCTTGACGCGATCCAAGTGTGACCGAGAAAGGGAAAAATGACCCTATAATCCACAAGGGCAAAATTTTTGGGAGAGAGATTATTCCTAGGTTAAATTTGGGTAGAACAAAATCGGATTGTGCAATTTCTACGCTTAAAACCTGACTTTCAACAGGCAATATGGCAAGGCGGCAAAGGAACAGCAACCGGTAACACAAGTACATTTTCGGGAAAGCAATTTGTCTTAGGTTAAAGGGTAGAACGCATACAGATTTGGACATTTTATCGTTTGAAAACCTGACTTTTCAAGGGCAATATGACAAAACGGCAAAGTAACAGCGCACTGAAAAAAAAAGAATCTTAAAGCCGCCAAGAAGTATTTTTTCTTAAACCAATAATTTTGTTGCTTAATATAAAGTACTGTTTTGCTCAACCCAAGCGTTATTCCTCTCGTATCAAGAAAAAGTCAGCTTAAATCAAGATAAAAAAAATCTTGGCGGCAAAATCAAGAATCATCATGCTTGAGTCAAGCACCTTTTTTTTCAGTGCAACCGGCGACACAAGGGCAGCACTTTCGGGAGAGCGATTTGTCTTAGCTTAAATTTGGGTAGAACGAAAACAGATTGTGACAGTTTCACGTTTGAAAACCTGACTTTTCAAGGGCAATATGACAAGGCGGCAAAGGAACTGCAACCGCACGGCCGAGGAACTGCAACCGCGCAGCCGGTGATGCAAAGCGGCTCCCGGCGTTGCATAAGACGCGGCGCGGCGGAGCGGAGGTTCGCGAAAACCCACGCTCGGAGCCGCCAGACCCCGAGTTTTCGCAAAGTTCAGTGGTTTTCGCAAGTTCCCGCGAGCTGCTGCCACTGTCTCTCCTCCTTTCGAGCCAATTACGCGAAGCGAATTTTCGCAATCAAATGTGATGCGATTTGCGAATGCCAGAGTGGGAACCCAAGAGTTGGTAAGCGCTTTTAGGTATGGATTCTTATGTAAAAGTTGGCGAGAAACACGATAATGCCTCTGGTTTTCTCTGAAATTAACTCCCAAGCTCAAAAAAAGCTCTCAAGTTGAGGCCAAAATGGAGGGGATATCCCACGCTACCATGAGAGTCCACCTCTACATCAAGACAAACTCTCCATGCAAAGATAGGGAGCAAATACATTGACAGGGCTGCCACTTTCATTTGGGGACTCTAAAACTGAAAACACGGCATCACTGCTAATGTATTTGCTCCCTATCTTCGCATGGAGAGTTAGTCTTGATGTAGAGGTGGACTCTCAGGATAGCGTGGGATATCCCCTCCATTTTGGCCTCAACTTGAGAGCTTTTTTTGAGCTAGGGAGTTGATTTCAGAGAAAACCAGTGGCACCATCGTGTTTCTCGCCGAACTTTTACATAAGAATCAACAGTCAAATCGCAAATCCCTCACACATGCAACATCTCCATTCACCGAGAACAACCAAAGCGAGGCAATCGCATTTAATTGAGACGGTTCGTTTCGATATAAATCGATCATTTGACACGCATTCAAAGGGGCGTGCGAGGGACTTGGCAACGCGGCGGCGGCGGCGTCGGGCGATGCATGCGAACTGCACGGCGGAGCGTCGACGACGGTGACGACGGAGCTCGACATAACATGACCCGATTCGAAACAAGGACACCGTGAGGGTCAATAACTACCAGAGCTTCCCCTCGGAGCGGAGCGCCTCGCCCGCGGGGGGCGCTGCGGTCGCTATTGATTTTCCCGTCGGCGCGCGGCCGCGGGGAGGGCGCCGGGCGCCGCGACGCGCCCCTTCAACCCTTGCTTGGTAACAGGAGACCGGGTCTCGCCTCCAACTCAAGGAGCCTTCGCGGTTGGTCGCGCCGGATCGGCTACGCGAAACCGGGTGTATACCCAGGATTAGAATGCTCCTTGCACAAAGATTTTTCCCTTCATCAGGTTGTCTACCAGTTATGAAAAATCAAAATTGGGGACTCTCAGGGGCTTTTATGGGAATTTCTTCAAGAAAATCGGGGACTTCCTTCCCCGAAATGGTCAGAGAAAGGCACCTAGTTAGAGCGTGAAGAATAAAAAAGGAAATAATTAAAACATTGGTAAACAAGGCTAATACATTGAAAATTCCAGTGAATTCCAGTGGTTACGTGATAACAGCTGAGGTCAGTTCCCCACTCAGCTTTTTACTTGTTTTTTGTGTTTTTTTGCAGCTGAAAATGAGCTGGTAACAGCTCGAAACGTCCTGCCTTGTCAAAACTACTTCTTAGGGTTCCAAGTGGGCGGGAAATGGGTCGAGAATCACTGGTCCATAAGAAATACACGGGATAAAAAAGTCAACTTCGAATGAAGATTTCTCGCTTGAAACGCAAAATGCTCTGGGTGGCAGACATTTCCTTAATCCTCAGACATCCAAATTCAATTCTACTCTCCTCTCGCCCGCCTTGGTAGATCTTAATAGCCTTTTTTCAACAATTTTTCTCCCTGTAAGATTTGATTGAAAATAGATAGAGCGCCGTAGAAAGAGTAGCGCGAAACTAGAGAAGACAAAATTCTATCCGAGAAGAGGGGGGCCGATCGCCCTGGCCTGAAGGTTATTTTGGATTCTGGTTTGAATATTCTATCAGGCAACCTCAGTATTACATCGAAATATTAGATGCGTCCTGAATTCGGAACGAACCCAAAGACCGTGAACTAGGCGCGGAGCGAGCAACAGCGATGGCCGTCTAGAAATAGACCCCATATCCACCCCCTCCCTCAAAGACCACCATTCCTGTCTTCATCAAACTCCAGGTATGTACGAACAGATCGAAGCCATTCAACTTTTACGGACCGAGTGCAAATAATACGCACCCGACATTTTTATCCGAATCTAGCGAAAGGAACAGCTCGCGGTCCATTCACGCTTTCTACGAGGCATCACTGCACAATGGCACGGCGAGAAAAAGATCCAAAAAACGTGCCAAGAAGCGTCTCGCAGCGAGGGACATGCCATCGCCGTGGGATTATTCTGAGCGGAAGGCGCGCGAGCACAGTGGGGCAAAAATGGACAGCATTACGGCTCATTTTAGCACAAAAAAAACCTATGCACCGCTAGTTTCCCTGCGCAGATGAGTGATTTTACAAAGAAGCTAGAGGTATCCTAAAGCAATAAGAACTCTCAGTAGACGCTGATCGTAGAATTTTAGGTGTGGATATTCAGTGCTTTCACACAGGGTCGGTGGAAAATCTGAAATAAACATAAATTGGACTAAATTTCGGAAAAAAAACCTATGCGCCGCTACTTTCTCTATAGATATGAGTGGTTTTTCATAAAGGAGTTAGAAACAGAGGTGCCTTGAAGCAAAATTAACTCTTAATAGTCGATAATCCTGGAATTTTAAGTGAGGATTTTCAGAGCTTTCAGGAGCAGTCTATGAAAAATATGAAATAAAGTGAACATCAATTGGACTACATTTTTGCGATTAGGAGCTACAAATTGTAGCTCACTTTAAAAACAACGTAGGTACCATTGATTCCCCAAAGCACAAAAGTGTTTTTACAGATGGGCCAGACATTGCATTTCCTGATTGCAAAATGCAGTCCCATTGTGATGCAAGGGATGGAGTAAATCTTTAGATACACTACAAAAGTGTATTAATTTAAAAAGCATGATGATTTTATCTCAAGGATTCCTGGAATTTGAGATTTTTGTTTCTTGTTTTGTAGACATAGGCTTTTGAGAATGAGCCACAAATAGTAATATCTTAGAGTGAAAAGAAGTCTTCCCAATCGTAATCTTGCAGATAGAATCTTCCGTTAAGTGCTCAGAAATCTTGAAAAATTTCGAAAACATTGTAAGTTCTTTTAAGCAGAATTAACCTGACTGCATTTTGTGTTGCTTCAAAGTATCATTTCTTTAAAATAGCCAACAACATAACGCCTTTGAAGTTTCCATAAAAATCCCTTGGATTGTGAAGAATACACTCAGAAAATTTCAAAATAGAATGTCGGTTACTTAGAATTAAAACACGACTAATGACTAATGATGCAGTTATGCTGAATCTAGGCAAATCTAACCAATTAATTTCCTGTTTTCCGAGTTTTCAAAGCCGCTAGAACCCTGAATAGCGACGAGAGTGCCATTACACTTGCACCTCATCAAGAATCATAGGCTTTCAATCCACCGTGACCCGTTAGCGTGAGCAACAAAGTAAAACGAGTCTATTTATAATCGTATTCTTTTCCGAATCTTATCACGCGGTGAATGCCAGCCCTCTCAAAAGCGGGGATGCCTTGCGTCGTGGAGAAAGTCACCGATGACGGGCTGTTTAAAAATAAATGGTGAACATATAATGAACGAAAAGGCAACCTGGCTCGCGATACACCGTCTAAAAATATCGGACTATTTCTCCCTTGCACCGCCGCGTCTGGTCTAGCAGGCTCAAGGTTGACAAAATGAACCGAATAAGGCTAGATTCGTTAATTTTACCTGATACAGTGATACATAAATGGTTCAAGTTGCTGGAAAGGGCTTTCTGCTCATTTAAGGAGGAGGAAAAAATATGTTTACTTTCTCGTTCTCATTGGTCTCCACGTAAGATAGGCCAACAGCACTGGGGGAAAAAAACACATTGGATTTAGAATCCAGACTCTTGAAAACATCGACAAGAAAAAATACTCTTGATTCAATCAAATTTAAGCTTAAATCAAGAACCCAGCCTCTTAATTTAAGCGGATTTCCTTTTGATTTAAGCTTAAATCTGATTGAATCAAGAGTCCTTTTTCTTGTCAATGTTTTCAAAAGTCTGGACTCTAGACCCAATGTGTTTTTTTTTTCCATTGAGGTTATGAGGTAATCCTTCCTCTGATTTTTTCCGGCGAAAAGTTCGATATGCAGCGATGGCCCAAGTACGAAACCACGTATCTCCGATTGCAACATTGTAGACTTCCTGTCATACTTAATTTTTCATGCGGGAAAAACTAGTCAACGTGAATTCTTGCAGACTTCTTCGATTTTTCTTCTAATCTTTCAGCAGAATATTTCGTGTAAATTTCAAGCTATTAAGTTGCCATATTTCTCTTCGAAAAAATAAAAAACAAGCTGACATTTTGAAACATCGCAAGGGAGATACATGGCAATTCGGCTATCAGTCGATTGGAGAAATCCCAGAGCGGTAAAACATTCGAGGAGTTTCGATACTTTTTGAACCTCTGCAGATAACGTCTACCTGAGCACGCTTCAAAAGCATGGAAAAGAAACATGCGATGCTTATCAATGACGAGTTATCAATCAACTTATCAATCAACGATCGAACTAGAGTGGTATGCTGCCGTGCTTAGGAAGAACGCAGTATGAGCCTTCCAACGTTGCCAAATTTCCTATGACAAATCACGAATTTTCGGGGATATTTGTGAGTATTTTCTATCCAAATTTTCAAGGAATTTTGCTTGTAATTTGATCTACAGGGTCTGACAATTTAGTTGAAAAATATTCACCGATATCTTCAGAAATAGGTATTTTATTGAGTGAATTTTGCAACACTTGAATGCTCATACGGAGTTTTTCCGTAGCACGGCAGTGTGAGTTACCAGATCGAAAAATGCCAGACTTTCAATCAGATTCATTAATTTTTTTGGCGGCGCATCTGCCGAGAGTTCGGATTGACAGCAACTCTTCCTCAGTTCTCATGACCTTGCATTTTCCCTGCTGCCGGATCATTTCGTCCCTTGACTGACAAAAAAGCGTAACTGCTTTCAGACATGAGCCCGGGGAAGCATTGAGTTATGTGGACGACAGGGCTCATCGCTGAGTGCATTTACGTCATTATGTCGGGAGGGCGACGATTTGTACGGGAAATATACTGCCGTGCCGAGGAACGCCGTATGAACCTTCAGGCGTTGCCAAATTTCCTTTGATAAAGCACGAATTTCCTGGTAAATTTATGAATATTAACCTTTTGATTTTTCAGATTATTATGTGCGCAATTTCACCTAAAATTCCTGAAAATTTCCAGGGAAAATATTATTTATTTATTAATTATTTTTTCACCAGCTGAAGTTAGAAATTCGTTTAAATCATAAAATGCCTAGGTTAAGAGGAGATTTCGAAGTAAATTAAAGAATTTCTTTACTTCATATCGCGGAGTTGTTGTTTGATGTTCCAGGGCAGAGCATTAATAATTTGGATAGCCGAAAACTTCCGAAATATTCATAACTTTCCTCAAAAATAAACATTTTATAGAAAGAAATGTGGCAACTCTCGAAAGTTCTTACGGGGTTCTTCCTTAGCACGGCAGTATACTGCAAAGCTTAGGGAAACCCCGACCCGATAAGACATCTAAGATGGAGAATAATTATAAATATTTTTCGGTGAAATTTTCAGATTCATCAGATGAGACCGCAATTGAAAGTCTCTGAAAAATCGGAAGTAAAATACGTGCAAGTTATCTCTGGAAAGTCGCGTTTTATCAAAGGAAATTTGACAACGTCCGAATGTTCATACGGCATTGTTCCTCCGCACGACAGAAAAGGAGGATGAGAGGGGCTTGATTTCGAGATACCTTGATCAACTTTTGAAAAAAATCTCACGCAAAAAAATTGTGACGTGAGTGCCGATCAGTTTGGCTTGGTTGTGTCAATTTGTGGGTCACAGTTTCAGTTTTTCATGATTGCTGTGGTTGGGTTGGGGTGGATTTTGACCTGAAACTGATGCTAAAAACTTGACTTCGGCCAAAAAAATTGGGGAAAAAAGTTGGGAAAAATTGGGCCTTGAAATTGCAGTTGACTCCCGAACTTCCGTCACACCTTAAAAAAAGACTCATTCGTAAATGAAAGCGAAAGAGAACTACTGGAATACACAAAATTTCATTAAGACGGGAATAATGGCATAAAACAAAGTTTTCAACACCGTGCGCATCGTAATTGGTCGCTTCCTTAAACTCTCGAAGTCTCAACGAACGAGTGTATGTATGTTCTTCAAAATGGCAAGAAACTACAAATGAAATGACTCTCTCACGATGAGTAACTTCACTCTTCTCTAGTTAGATTAAATTATGCAAAAAGGAACCAGAAGTATTGCAATGATGCTAAGATTGTGCAACTTCATCTTTTGCAATTAAAATACTGAGATCATAAAAAAATATGATATTTACACGGCAATTTTTGTCTTAAAACAGTTTTTAGCGAGTAAAGTAGAAGCTGTTAATGGAAAATCAGGTTTTTCTTCCAAGACAAAAGAAGTTTCACAATCTTGGCAACATTGCAATGCACCTGATTCCTTTTTGCAAAATGCAATCAAGTTAGTCTTTGTGTTTTTTTATTTTGATTTTTTTATAATATAATTTTGTTTAAGTCAGCGATGGAAAAACTATGGAGGCTGCTCCCAGTTTCCAGGAAAATCTATGCGCTCATGCATGGAATGCATTGAGAAAATACTCTTTAATGTCGATCGGACAACAGCGCAGAGCGTCCGCCTTCAAATTTTACGTTTCCTCGATGCATGCATAGCACATATCATTATCTGCGATGAGAGTCGAGAATCGTCGGCCTTGCCCTTGGGTCCGCGCTGTGACATGCCACACAACTCCATCGGCAAAATTCAAACTCGCTGTTTCCATTCGGATAGCGTTGAGCACTTGAGTGATTTCGGTAAAACCGACAGTTCAAGTTTTAAAAAAGACTTAGGTCAGCGTGTCTTCTAGAACAGGCTGGTCAAAAATCAATACTTTTTCAGTACCTTCATTCGACGAAATTCGAAAAATTTCAAAAATTTGAATTTCTAACTCAAATTGCGACAAAAATAACAAAAATTCCGGATCTTCTTGCGGAATTACCGCACTTTCTCAGTACTTCTGGGCTGCCCTTAGATTCAGTACTATTTCCAGACTTTCCGGGTTTGTAGACACCCTGTATGTGCAAAAGTGATAAAGTGACGACAACGCACACGAAATTTTGGAAGAAAGCGCTATGCAGTGTGCATTCGTTCCCACTGCTCGCAAAAGGAAGAAAAAAGCGCCTTCCATTATATTTCGCTATGCAACACGGGCATCCATCGAGTACGAATAGTTGTATTTAAGCTTTGCTTTGCCCTTCAAGTTCAATTTCAAAATTCCCTGACTTTTCCCTGACTTTTCCCTGACTTTACAATAAAATTCCCTGACTTTTTGTAGGCAAGAGACCGCGACTTTTTCTGAATACGATTAAATTTCCTGACTTTTTAAAGTCATCGACGCGCAGTTGCACTCAGAATGTTGTGGGTAAATTCGGTGCTGAATAATTGAATGAATTATAGCCTGGAATGCACATCTTTAACTTATTTTGATAAAAAGAGATAACCATTTCACAATCAAAGAAAATTCAGAAAAAAAAATTACACACATTAATTAAAATTTTAAATTTTCATTTAACTTCTTAATAATGTATGAAAGGGAAGGAGTGGCGTACGATGAATCAGTCTCTGTATTAAAATCACTGAAATCGGTCAGCTGCAAAAGCTATGAGATTGTGCCGTAATAGCTACAAAATTTCGTCCTAAGATAATAACACTAGCCATTCAGGGAGTACTTTGTAGAAAGATGCTGAACATGGTATGAGGGAGCAAAAACAGAAAGCAAGAAAACAAGATTTTGAACACAGAAAAAAGTTCATAAATTTATTAAATTAAAAGGAACAAATAAACTTATAGGTCTGGGAGATCAAGAAACTAGCACTTATATTGAAACAAATTAATGCACTTAATGCATTTAGAAGAGACACATTTAGAACAACAGATCAATGAAATCATAAAAGTAGTAATGATCTGAGTATGAGTGAACAAGAATACCTAATTGAATTAATTAAACAAAACATAGCGAAACTGATACATTTAGTATACTGAGCATAAAAAAGTGGTCAGAGATCCTGAAGATCAAAAAAGTATTGCTATTTTTGATACAGGCAAACAATAATGCTCGTACGAATTAAATACTTTGCCCTCATGAGAAAAATAATTGAAGAAATATTTGTATTTTCACTACAAAATATTGGGAAAAATGGTTACATTTCAAGTGTGAATATGCAGACGTCTGGAACTGAATTTACAACAATGCAGAGACAGGAATGACTTGACACATCCAATAGGTCCGCCGGTGATATCAACTGAGCATCTTTTTCATTCCCGGAGATGAGAAAAAGAAAAGAACTGAAGTATTCGAAACTTACCTGAGCACATCCTAGAGCTTTGTCTCCAACAATCCGAAATTCGGACAGTTCAGTTCAGCACCAGCACCACTTCATTTACGATGTTAGGTTAGGAGGATTTCACCGCCCAGCCATGCAGTTGCACCAACCTTACATGTTTTCTACCAAAACACGGCAGATTCGAACTATGCATAGTATACACCACGATCTGCGCGGACCTGACTCGAGGTTATTAATAAAATTGTTTTTATTGGTACACGGTTGTCAACGATTCCCGATCCGCGCGTGTTTCTGTTAGTTCCCCCTACCGAAAGCCGCCGGGCGCAACGAAATAACCGACAGGATCATTCTTTTAGTGTGCATAGGTTGGTAAGTCACAACGATGACGGAGGAGTGGGGGACCGACGAAAAGGAACGACACCCAACGGAGTCGGACGGAAATGACCGATCGTGGAACACTGTTGCCATGTGGAGGAGGGACGGAACTCTGTTTGCTACGTAATGTACACGTTAGTTCATAAGATGCGCTGATGCGCTACGAAAATTCCCTGACCGCGGCAATAATTCCCTGACATTTCCCTGACTTTTCCCGGTCACTCAAAATTCCCTGACAATTCCCGGTTTTCCCGGTTTCCCTGACGCTTGCCACCCTGCCTTTGTACTGCGCTTTCGTTCCCACTCTCCGAAAAAGGAACGCCAACGCGCCTTCAATTATTTCGCTATGCAACACGGACATCCATCGAGTACGAATAGTTGCATCTAGGCGTTGCTTTGCAAATTCACTGAAATTTGCATAAACATACGTACAACTGCTTTCGTGTGAAAAATTAAATCGTCCAATAAAAGTTGGCAATAGCCGATGTGGTTTAGTTCCCTTCGGCTTAACGCAGTCCAAATCAGAATCTTCTTTGAGAACAGTTGGCCTCATTTGGGGGTCTAGGAGGAGGAAGGGGGAGGGGCAAATTCACGTGAGACAGGATGCTCTGATAAGGAACGAAAGAGTTATCTCCTCCACCATTGGATAGGAAGTACTGGCGGCAAATATGGACGTATTTCTATCAAACGGAACTATGTGCATTGGACATGAGCCCTGAGACCCATAAGAATACGTGCATAACAGGGCTCGCGTCTTAATGCACATAGTTGCATTTGGCAGAAATGCGTCCATATGATTTATTGTATCTCGCACGACAGGATGAGACACAACTTTCAGCAGAAATTTTATGACGCCGTCAAACTGAACAGCCAGGGTGTCTAGTTTTTTGTCATTTTGGGAAATCCTGATTTTTCCTGATTTTTGACTGCTAAATCATGATTTCATAATTTTTCCAAATCCTGATCAAATCCTGATTTTTGCGGCGAAAAATTAAAATTTCTGCATAATCGTATGCAAAAGCAGAACTACGCAGAACTTAGACTTAAGTTCTAAGGACTTTTCTCAAATCCTGATTTTACGACTGATTTTTCCTCAAATCCTGATAGATTCGGGAAAATCCTGATGATGTTTGACACCTTGACAGCGTTACTGAGATTCAGTATTTCTATTCCTGTTTATACCGCGCCGGGAAAATTTGAAAATACCGGTATTAAGGACGAATTTTGTCATTTTTTGGGGACCTGAACAAGAAAATTGGGGACTTTCGGGGACATCGGGGACACCCTTCCAAAATCGGGTGTGACCGGTAGGCACCCTGCCTAAAATGTTTCAATTCCTGATGAATACCGGCTATTCCCGGTTTTTCTCGACCCTGCATGGACACCATGGCTTCTCAATCCAAGTTCCCGGCAAATTAGATTTCAGTCTAGCATCCCTGGGAAACTTCCCATTCTGCGGACTGATTATTGAAATTGATGGACAAAGCTATAGACAAAGAAGACATAGGGAGTATGGAGCGATCCTATTGGTTGAAATGGGTGTTTCCTATAGACAAAGGGAGAAAATGATAGACTGACTGTCGGGTCTTTCGTGGGTTGCCGTTAGTTAGTCTATTACCTACCTCCTTTGTCCATTGCAACCACCCGCTTCCGCCAATAACATCTCTCCATATCTCTTTTTTCTCCTTTGCCTATAGCTTTGTCTATCAATTTCAATAATCGGCCCGCAGGTCCCTATCCCGGGCGGAAAACCCTGGCCCCGCGCGCGGAAGCTGCGCAGCGGGTGCGTGTTCGCGGGAGGTTCCACCGCTCGCATCCGCGATTCCCCGCCCGACGACGACGAGCCAGATGCGAGGCTCGGCTCGTGAAAAGTGTGTCAAGAGAGGCGGCTCGCCGGAACCACCCCCCCCCCCCCCCCCCACGGTTGCACCCTGTTCTTCCGCCTGCTGCACCGCGCGGCGCGGCGTCGCTCTCGATTATTACGAGTGCGTTTTCCACTCATCGATCATAACCTCGTTCCGGGTCCCGTCGTAAACGTGTAATCGCCACCGTTGTCGATTCGTCCGAGAATGGAGATGTTGCATGTGTGAGGAATTTTCGATTTGACCGTTGATTCTCATGTAAAAGTTCGGAAGAAACACGACGGTGCCACTGGTTTTCTCTGAAATCAACTCTAAGCTCAAAAAGAGCTCTCATGTTGAGGCCAAAATGGAAGGGATCTCCCACGCTATCCTGAGAGTCCACCTCTCCATCAAGACAAACTCTCCATGCAAAGATAGGGAGCAAATACATTGACAGGGCTGCCACTTTAGTTGAGGACTCCAAAACTGAAAACACGGCAACCCTGCTAATGTGTTTGCTCCCTATCTTTGCATGGAGAGTTTGTTTTGATGTAGAGGTGGACTCTCATGGTAGGGTGGGATATTCCCTCCATTTTGGCCTCAACTTGAGAGCTTTTTTAGAGCTTGGGAGTTGATTTCAGAGAAAACCAGTGGCACCATCGTGTTTCTCGCCAACTTTTACACAGAAATTAGGAGTCGAATCGCAAATTCCTCACACATGCAGTATCTCCATTAAAGATCTGCTTTAATGGAGAAAGGGCGTAAGTTCCGAGCTTCGTCTCCCAGCTCAGGGTGCCAAGTCATTCAGAGAGAAAATCCTCGCGTAGAGACCCATGTTCTCGTGCGAGCGTAAAGCTGAATCCCTCGTAACATCGTATGTTAATATCCCCATACGACGGACTTACATCTTGCTTCAAAAACATTTCGCGCTCAAAATAAACTCACGGATCTTGCGAGTTTTCAATTTTCTCTCGTTAAATTTCATCTTGCCAGAATGTGGTTCGTTCATGCATACCAAAAAAGTGGTGTAATGACCGAGTCAAAACCTTCAGAGAAGAAGGCGGTTGTTCCTTCTCAATTCATGAAAAACTCGAGGATATACTTCCCTGGCTTGTACAGATTCCGAACATTTTTCTTCATTGCGGTCAGTGCGGTCACCCTGTTCAAGCAGAGAGGGGGACAGGGACTTCAGAATCACTGGAAAAAAACACATTGGATCTGGAGTCCAGACTCTTGAAAACATTGACAAGAAAAAATACTCTTGATTCAATCGGATTTTTGCTTGAATCAAAACGAAATCCGCTTAAATTAAGAGGCTCGGTTCTTGATATAAGCTAGATTCTGATTGAATCAAGAGTACTTTTTCTTGTCGATTTTTTTAAGAGTCTGGACTCTAGATCCAATGTGTTTTTTTTTTTTTTTTTTCCAGTGATCTTCACAAAAACGCAGATAATTGAACAAATGACTGGTCGCATTTGTGCGAGAAAATCAACATACGCAAGCTTTCCATTTTGCATTTTTCTCATTCCTCTAAAAATAAAAAAAGGTCTGTTTACGAGTTGAGAAGGGGCGATCGCTCCCTTCCTTTCAAACCTACGCTCTCTGGTTCAAACATGACACTACTCCTCTGATGTGCATAAATGAACCGCATTTCCGCGCAGTGAAATTTAACGAGACACGCTGAGAAATTTATAAGAGCTGAGGAGTTTATTTTCAGCGCGAACTGTTTCTGATGCAAGACGTACGCTATAATAAAAGGAAATTAACATCAGACGATGCGAGAATTGCAGTTATATATTCGCACGGGAACATGATGGTACTTCAACGTGAGGTGTTTTTATTTTCTGTATACCCTGGATTCTGGCGATGAAATGAAACACATTTCGTTAAAAAACTACCTCTTTACAGATGTTCCACTTCAACAAAACCAAATCCATTACCTCTGGTCCGGACGGTAAATTCGGCCCGAGCTTTTAATTCTCAAAAAATCAGGGAAGGAAAGTTGGCCGGCACCGATCCATTACCTCTGAAATTTCAGCCGTCAATTCAAAAAAAATTATTCCGAAAACGTTAGGATTCGATCCAATGCGAATTGATCCCTTCGACTAAGCCATCCTAGAACATCAGTTTAGGCAATACACTTTTTTTCCTCACAGCTCGCATGAAAATTCTCGCAAGTGCACAAGGGTTACACTCATTTTGGTTTGAATTTTTGGCAGATAACTTATCCATCACGTCTAGAGGAACATTTCGGCGAAGAATCGATAATTAAGGTGTACGTTACAAACGCCTTCATTATCGATCCTTTCTATCGGTTTAAATGGCAGATCGATCGATTTATCGCAGAGCACACCTCGCCACTGTAAGTAAAATTTCCCCACGTAACAGCCACGCCAACTTAAGCTTGCACGCAACCGAGGAGAAGGCTATGGAATTTCTCTATGATAAGGCAATCGAACTTTCATGCCGAAAAATCACGAGTTTTTTCCTGCTCATCCATCGTTTTTTCTGTCTTCTTCCTTCGTCAATTTTTTTTCTTTTTTAACGAATCCTCCACGTCGCATCAGCCACGTGCGTTCATAAAAGAAATGCGAAAACGCGTCGAATTGCCTCGAAAATGGGACTTGGAAACACTGAGAGAACGTTTAAACAGACGTTTACGTTTCTATTTCCGCTGTCTGTTTGGATCCGTGCCATCCGCGATTGCTCGGGAACACAATGTCACGATTTGGAGCGCAGGAGGGTAAAGCCAGAATATCCGGTGGACAAGAAGAGAATTTACAGACGACACAGACAACAATTTTAGAGACCTGACACTAGTCGTACAAGCGATGTGATCGAGTGACGCAAACGTTTAATTTGAAGGTCAACGCCATTTTTCGCACAACGATGGTTGATGAGCGACCGAACCTAACTTACAAAGGAATAGCTTAATCAGAAAAGTGGGTAAGATGCTCCGCGCGATTTGGACTAACGCATTCAGTCCATCCTGATACTGCACGCTTTGCCGCAGAGTTAGTTTAGTTCCGTGACCAACCGAACCCTTACAGAGTTAGTTTAGTTGCGTGACCAAACCGAACCTTTAAATTAAAAAGATTGAGCTCATCTTTCATCTCTGAGTTGATTCTAGGAACTTTGAATAGACAACGTAGTGTGTTCAACGTAAGCTGCGAGGAGAAATACTCAATTCAGGGTTGCCACAGAATTTCGAAAATGAAGTTCCCTGACATTTCCCTGACACGTTTCGGTGAAATTCCCTGACAATTGAAAATGTGACGGATGGTTAAGAAGACATACTTAGTGACATAGTGACATAAATAGCACTAAATTGAAAAAGTTTCGAGCAAATTTCTTGTTCGAAATCTCAAACCCATTCTGAAAAGCAAATGAAGGTGATTTAACAAATTTTCCCTGATATTTTCGTCATTTTTCCTGATATTTCCCGGTTTTCTCTGCCTTTTGAAAATTCCCTGACATTTCCCGGTTTTCCCTGACTGTGGCAACCCTAATATTAGGTCGAAGCACACTGGAAAAAAAAATACATTGGATCTGGAGTCCAAACTCTTGAAAACATTGATAAGAAAAAATACTTATTCTTGATTCAATCAGATTTTTGCTTAAATCAAAAGGAAATCTGCTCAAATTAAGAGGCTTGCTTCTTGATTTAAGCTAAAATCCGATTGAATGAAGAGTATTTTTTCTTGTCAATGTTTTCAAGAGTCCGGACTCTAGATCCAATGTATTTTTTTCCAGTGCAGGGTCCGATTTATTTTCTACTGCGGCAACACTGCTCCAATCAAAGCTCAGGTCTACCGCCATTGCATCCTCGAGTGCCGCCAAGTGCGCGTCATCCTTGCATTAGCGAATGCACTCGGTGCAATGTTGAGAGGGCAAAAACCGCCGATAACACACTGCGATTCCGCGGAAAGCTGAGAGCGTCATTCGCACGACGAACCTCACCGCTTGATTCGAGTGAGCTGGACGCCAATGTCGTGCTCAAAAAAAGCGACCTCAAGTTTCGAAATCGGGGAGAAAATCCGAGTCGGTGCTAAAACTGGCAACGATGCCGACGCTCGTTTACCGAAAGCGTTGCATTCTGCGGAGCGACATCTGCTGGATGCATTACGATTGCAATTTCGCCGGAGTGATTCACTCCGTTAATGAGGTAAAGAGGCCTTTCAGCGAGTATCTGAAAAGCGCTCGGTTCGGTTGGAAGTTGCATTTTCCATTTTAAGCTTGCAGTTCTGCCGTGCTAAGGGAGAACGCCGTATGAACATTCGGGAGTTGCCACAATTCCTTCAGTAAAATGTTTATTTTTGGGAAAGATATGAATGTTTTTCTCTGAAATTTTCAGGGACTTCAGGTGAAATTGCGAACAAAATTGGAAGAAAAATATTCATAAGTTTACCAGGAAATTCGTCTTTATCAAAGGAAATATGGCAACGCCTGGTGGCTTTTCTAAAATTAGTCAGAAATATTAATTTCTAATCGCAGTTATAGTCCAATCCGTTACATTCCGGCCAGAGTATCACAAGCGCATGCGACGTTTAAAAAAATTTCCGCGGCCATTTTATATTACATAGAATTTGTTCAACGAAGCTGTCTGAAAATTTCACCGAATTTTCTGCGTGCTGCCGATAAAATTCAGTGAAATTTTCGAACAGATTCAACCAACAATTGCTCTGTAAAAAAAATTGAATGGCGGCGGAAATTTTTAAACGTCGCATGGCGCTTGTGATACTTTGGCGGGAAGGTGACGAACCACGGTGTCAAGTTTTTTTCACATTGGGAAATCCTGATTTTTCCTGATTTCATTATTTTTCCGAATCCTGATTTTTTGCGGAGAAAAATTAAAATTTCTGCATAAGCGTGTGCGAAGGCAGGAATTTCGGACGGCCGACTTTCCTCAAATCCTGATTTTACGACCGCGATTTTTCCTCGAATCCTGATGACATCGGGATGAAATCTTGATTGACCTCAAATCCTGACAATCAGGAAAATCCTGATGCTAGACACCCTGCAAATTGAGAGTTAACAAAGGAAAAAAAACGCATTGGATCTAGAGTCCAGACTCTTGAAAACATTGACAATAAAAAGGACTCTTGATTCAATTAGATTTAAGCTTAAATCAAAAGGAAATCCGCTCAAATTAAGAGGTTGGGTTCTTGATTTAAGCTTATATATGATTGAATCAAGAGTATTTTTTATTGTCCATGTTTTAAGAGTCTGGACTCTAGATCCAATGTGTTTTTCTTTCCAGTGTGGAAAATCCTGATGCTAGACACCCTGCGAATTGAGAGTTAATGGTTCAAATTCGGCCATACTTGAAGCACTTTCAAGATCGATTGCTCAACAAGTAGTTTTTAAACACCACTTCCACGAGGGAAAAACAAGCCGATGACGCCATCCTTCATCCCAACAGCATCATCAATTTTATCTTATCTACATACGTTTCTTCTCTCGAGTCCGGAACTCCCATTCAAGTTCAGTTTCAACTTAAAAAAAAAAAAAAAAAAAAGAATTTGCGGCGATTTCGGCGAAGAATCCTCCGCCGAAAGCTCTCTTCGTCGCCATCGTTGCCGAATAGTGCTGAAAAACGAGCACTTTCCCCATTCGAGTCCGCATAAAATAGCCACATTTTATCGCATAATCTGGCAACTTTGTTCATCGCCCGGGCAAAAATTATAGATAAGATTATACGCGCACTCACGCGGTTACGCCGTGCTCTTGACATCCCTCGCGGAGGGCCATTCAACTTTCGCGAGCGAATTTGAGCGCCGCACAGTGGATCGAGTCAATTAGGGAGGTTGGACAACAAATTTTTGACTAAAACTGGAAATTTTGATGTTTATTTCGTCAATTTTCAAACTGCAAGGGGTGCTATGAGAAGAAAGCTTCACGAGGAAACCAATGGAACCACTTTTAGGACCTCAAAATTGTGTATAAACGGAGTTATAAGCGTTTAAAGTTTCCAAATTTTGTCCAAGCTTTACTATTGACTCGATCCACATTGCGCCGCCGCGCGAATCGTAGCGAGTACGCGCGGGCCCACGTTGCAAAGTTGCCAGATTGTGCAATTACATGTAGATATTTTACGAGCGTTTCGATGCGGGATAAGTTCTGGTTTTACAACACTATCTGACAACATTGCCACGTTGAGCCGCGACTTCATTCAAGTTTTTATCTACGACTCGATGAGATCATGCGGCGAGAAATGTGTGTTCTGCCGCGCTAAGGAAGAACGCCGTATGAACATTCGAGAGTTGCCAAATTTCCCTTGATAAAACATGTGTATTTGACGACATTCATGCAAAATTTCCCTTGAAATTTTCAGAGATTTGAGATTAAATTGCGTGCAAAATTGCCTGAAAATGATGGGAAAAAATATGAAAAATTTTCCCAGTAAATTCAGTTTTTTTCGCAGGAAACTTGGCAACGTCTGAAGGCTCATACGGCGTTCTTCCTTAGGACGGCGGTATTCTTGACTCCTCTCGGTCACCTCTCTCACTGGTGCTCGATTGGAACAGGTTGAGAAACGGAGACACAAAAAATTGGAAGGTCAGATGAATGAAAGGACGCGGTTGTGACATAATTGGACGTATTTCTATCAAACAGAACTATGTGCATTATGACGTGAGCCCCGTTATGCATGTATTCTTATGGGTGTCAGGGCTCATGTCTTAATGCACATAGTTCCGTTTGATAGAAATACGTCCAATTTAAAAGCAACGGCTGCATTCCGTTGAACTGATTATTTTTTACGTAAATCATTATTAACTGGAGAGAAACATAAGATAAACAGCGATAGTCCAAGCAGATGGGAACCTCGGATCTGCAAAAGGGTGGTTTCACGATAACTGAAATAGTTTTGTCGCCGTAACAGACAACACATTTTTCGGTCATATTTTTAGTAGTAATGGATAATTACTCAAATGTTTGCATTAATCTACACAGGGTTAAGTGTAGTGTTATGACGCTGTTCAAAGATTTATCGCTCTACTGTTCAATTTTAATAGATAATTGACCGAAAATGTGCTGTCTGTTACCAGGGTGTCTACAAGATTTTCAAAATGAAATTCCCTGACAATTCCAGGTTTTCCATGACAAAAAATGACAAAATTCCCTGACTTTTTGGGTTTAGCCATACGATGAACTAGTTAGAAAATATAAAAAAAAAACTATCCTTAGGAATGACCCCGTAAAGTCATATTCTGAATTACCATGGCGTTGGAAGGAGTTGAGTAATACTTTTGAAAGGAACGAGATCCTAAATACTCAAAATAAAGCTAATTCCAAAATGGTATACTCAGACTAAAATTCACCTTCAAAATTTAATTTTTAAGCTCTATTACGCTCTCTTTGTGACATATTGCCTCGTATACTTTTGAAAATTCAAACTATAGTTCACCCTGGTGGTTTCATATATTGGCATATTACTTAGTGTCCTGAAAAAACAAGTCTCTTTTTCTTAAAATATAAAACAAGAGTTGTAAATGTGCCTAACTCAGGTAGATTTTGCTATAATCAAGAGGAAATATGAGTCTCTTCTCGATTTTAGATAAATTTCCTTGATTCGGGTTTTTTTTTTTTTTTTTTTTTTTTTTAAGGTCAATTAATTCAGTGGATTCCAGAACCTATTGTTGGTATTGAATTTGTCTTATACTCAACAAGCGTTGGCTCGTTAGAATATAATCCACCAATAATATTTCTACAAGGTGGATGCACCAGTTGTGAACATGATGATTTAAGAACCAGAAAAATTTCACGCAAAATGCAGTTGACATTAAATATTTCTTTACTCAGTTAAAGAAAAACTAAAATTCTAGCACTTTCATTAAATTTCCTAACTTATTGAAAAAATTGATTAACCATCTGCTCAAAACTTAGTTTCCTATCATTATTTACTGTAATTTTCTGCTGTTAGCAAGTTAACTTCATTCAAATCTATTTAGTCTATCTTGCCATTTGGCATGAATTAAGTAGATAAATTAAATAGGGCAGATCGATTCGATCTTTAAAGTTAGCGAACACACATTAGTGAACCTAGCGGCCGTGTTGCAAACTGGTTGAACAGAGCAGTTTACCTTATCAGCCACGCGAGCGCGCTACTCGGCCAATTCGGCAGTGACGAGCAAAAATAGCCGCGAAATGTTCGAATTGCGAAAATTCCCTGACTTTCACCGGTTTTCGATCGAATTCCCTGACTTTTCCCGGTTTTCCAGACCTGCAGACACCCTGGTTACGCGGTGAAAAGTCAGCGTAACAGACAGCACATTGATCGGGAGGGATAAAAAAAAATCGGTCTTTTGGCGGTTTTTTACTACCAACCCAACTTGGCAACTACTGGCAACCCAATCTTGACCTGACGTCAAAATCAATCCTCCTTAGATTTCTTGGAAAATTGTAGGTAAGCAATTTTCCGGGCAAAATTAAACGCGCTACATTTGCAATAGCTATTCTCGGCTCGACCGAATTCCATTTCCCCTTGGGTATTTCTGAGGAAAATTAATTGACGATTCAGATGAATTCAGCAGACAGACAGTCAGCTGAATCATTTCCTTCTTACCGAGGATTCACTCAATGCTTGCATTCGGTGAAAGATGTCCAGGGTTTTAGGAAGGCGATGCTTTTTTGATACCCCGAAGTTCACAGAAGAAAATTTCTCATGTGTTAGCGTGTTTTTTACGAATTGGAGTCTGGAAAATTAACTATTCTTAGAAGCAGACCCGAGATGACAAAAAATGAATAAAAAATTGATTATCTCATGGATGCGATCCATGTAAATCCTGGATGGTTTGATTCACTCGAAGAGCTTCCTTTTATCATCTGACCTTGCAATTCGGAAATATAATAAAAAGAGCAGCACTCACCAATTGTACCATACTGTCTATGGCTCTATTGAAACGATCACACAGTGATTTCATGGATTCATAACTGAAACAAAAACAAAAATTGGATGAATAGTAACGTGAAATGAAAGTATAGAAAATTATATGAATAATTTTCACTGGAAAAAAACACATTGGATCTAGAGTCCAGACTCTTGAAAACATTGACAAGAAAAGGACTCTCGATTCAATCAGATTTAAGCTGAAATCAAAAGGAAATCCGCTCAAATTAAGAGGCTTGGCTCTTGATTTAAGCAAAAATCCAATGGAATCAAGAGTATTTTTTCTTGTCGATGATTTTAACGTTTAACTCTAGGTACAATGTGTTTTTTTTCAGTGATGAAATATCACGCAAAGTTTGCACAGATCAAGACCTTGACCAAATCGCTAATCTACATTGACTTCAAATAACATTCCGAGACATGTGTGTTTATGATAATATAAAATAATAATCGATCAATTCCTAAAGGTTTCAACGACGGATCGATCCATCGATCGCAAAGTACCATACGCCACGGAAATCGCTCATCCCTAACGAGAACCCTACACAAATCCGTTGTTTTCGCCCGAAAGAGCAAAGAAAACCCAAAACCCCTCCTACAGTTGGTCGTAACAGCATAACTCCAAACAAAACCTCTAGGGGGAGGGGGGATACCAGTAGGGGCGAAGCGTGAGTAATCGACTATCACGATATTTCCCCATTTCAATCCATGCATAGAGATAAAAAAGGAGGTGTTCGCATTTCGGGCATCTTCGAATTGTTTTGATGCACTGGAAAAAAAAGCACATTGGATCTAGTCCAGACTCTTGAAAACATTGACAAGAAAAAATACTCTTGATTCAATCTGATTTTCGCTTACATCGAAAGGAAATCCGCTCAAATTAAGAGGCTTGGTTCTTGATTTAAGCAAAAGTCCGATTGAGTCATGAGTATTTTTTCTTGTCGATGTTTTAAGAGTCTGGACTCTAGATCCGAGGTGTTTTTTTTCCAGTGTGACGTAGGTCGGCACAGCGACTTTTATCATCGATTTCCTTGGAAATGGTGTAATTCATGGAAAAAAGTCATTCTAAAAAAGTGCTTGAAATTATATCATGAGTTGATTTAAGCAAAAAAATGGGACATAATGGTCCGTTTTTCACACTTGAAATTCCGGATGTCGCTGGCTAGGTTGTACCGACCTACGTCACGATGTAAACAAACCTCAAGATGCAAACACCTCCTTTCTTTTCTCTGTGCAATCCATGATTAAAAGTCGACTTATTGAGGTACACCCTCTTAATCGATCCTTTCCATTGGTTTAAACGGCAGAGCGAGAGATTAATCGCAAATGACGACACGGCACTCGGCCTCCCCGCGAGGACGGATTCTTTCCGGTCATTGGGTCCGCGCAGGCCAGCCAGCGGGCGCCGCCGATCAGCGCGACATAACGGTGGCAATGACACGGAAACTTAAAAACTCCCCCCCTCCCCCTCCACCGCGGGTCCTCCAGACATCGACCCGCGGCGGAGGGTGCGCGGGGGTGGGTTTGGTAGCGGCGCAGTTTCAAGGGTCCGGCCCGCCACCGCGCCGTCGTCCCCTCGCCGCCGGAGCATCGATCAGACTCGCGGGGGTGGCGGCCGCGGGGGGTTGAAGGGGGGAGGGGGCGCACCATTGATTTTCGCTCCTCGCCGGGGTGCAGTTGGAACTGGTGCGCCGGGACGAGACGCTGCGTTGCCGCCGAGGTCCCTGCGTTTCCTCCGTCGGGGGCGAAATCCCCTGAAAGGAGGGGTATCGATAAGGGTCGTTCCTGGGCTCACCCTGAGTTTCCCCAACTTCACGATTTTTCGCTCGTTGAAGGTCCAGGGTTCTTCCTTAGGCCTTGTCTCCACGGGACGTTTTCATGGGATTTGTTCCAAGTTCGAATCGCAGGAATGAAACTTCTGGGATTTTTCCCAGTTACCGTCTCCACGGGACGGGGCTCATACAGTCCTGCGACTAGTCTGCGCGGGAAGATAAATTAGTTAAAGTCGAGTATTCAACCGGGATTAAAATAATAATTGCACTCAATTGACAATTAGACACATTTTTTAACTAAACAAACATTAACAATGTAGTAATGAATAAAATATAGCACAATTCGTTTTCACTTCTTTTCTCTCTCAGTGGATCCTAGGGGTACAAGTGGCATACTTGGTACTGGGAAAAATATTGATTAACTCAATATTTTTCCCAACTTCGTAAGTGGGATTTTTCCCTGCGACAAATCTCGTGAAACGGCTCGTGGAGACAAGGCCTTACGAAATGCACCAGGATTTGGTCATTGCCAGTATCTCTCCGGGTCGAATTCACACGGAGAAAAAAAACTCCGACCCGAAGTTTAGGTCATATGGATCTCTGAAGTTTTCAGATTAAGCATCTGAACACTTTAGGTCTAGCTATCGAGGTTCGGATCGCACATCTAAAACTTTAGTTCTTACATCCGAAGTACTTCGGTTTTCACATCCGAAAAACTTCGGTTCTCACATCTGAAGTACTTCAAATGTAAGAACTGAAGTTTCAGATGTGTGATCCGAACCTCGACAGCTAGACCTAAAGTGTTCAGATGCTCAATCTGAAAACTTCAGAGATCCATATGACCTAAACTTCGGGTCCCACGCACGAGGTTTTTTTCTCCGTGCAGAGTTGCCCCAGAATTTAGGTCTGATGAGAAAATGAAATTCCCTGACATTTCCCTGATTTCCCTGACTGTGGCAACCCTGTCATTGCCAGTATCTTTCCGGGTCTATAATACTGATCCAACATGGATTAACATCAGGTTTCCGCTATGAGCAGGTTTATTTACATGTGTCAAGGGACCCGAAACATGCCTGTTAAAATGGGTTTTCCGCTCCGAGCAGGGTCCGTTCAAACAAAGCTCTTCGGAGAAAATGTCGACGAAATATAGATCTTTCCGACTTTTTGAAAGACGTTTCGAACATTCCTCGCAAAATATTCAAAGTTGAAGAGCGAAAAGAGAAGAAAGTAATCACTTTGAACAATTTGAGAGAGCCAGGAAACATCCTGGATCTTGTGAAAAATTCGTACACCGAGTGGCCCTTCTTGCACCCCTGATGCAATTCGCAGGATCTGGGGTAGAAATTTTACACTTTGAAACCTCTAGACATAGGTACTTTCAATTTTTTTTTTAAATTGCGGAAGTTCCAAGGAGGGCGTGAAATTATTTCGGCCTTTCCCTATGGAATTTGATCTCATCCATTCCTGACTTCATTCTTCAGGGTGAAAAATTCGCCATAATGCATCCATGAGACTGCTAAGATCGAACTCCTATTAACAGGGTTGCCACAGAATTTAGAAAGTGAAATTCCCTGACATTTCCCTGATTTCCTTGACACATTTTGGTGAAATTCCCTGACAATTGAAGATGTGACGGATGGTTGAGAAGGCATAATTGAAAATAGTTTTCAGGCAAAATTTGTTGTTTGAAACCTCAAACCCATTCTAAAAAGCAAATGAAGCTGGATTAACAAATTTTCCCTGACATTTTCGCCATTTTCGTCATTTTCCCTGACATTTTCCGGTTTTCTCTAACTTTTTAAAATTCCCTGACATTTCCCGGTTTCCCCTGACTGTGCAACCGTGTATTATAACAACTTTCTCAAATTTTTGGTACTTTTTCTTGGTTTACCATTTTTGTAGTGCCAATCATCGAATAGAGAAATCTTGTGAAGAAATTAAACAAAAAAAGCTTCCGAAATAGGAGCAAAGAGCAAGCACTAACAGCCGGATGACAAGGAAAAATAATTGTATAATTACCTTCTGTAATTTCACTTGGGGCGAGTCAGAAGTGGAGAGGCCCCGGTTTGTTCAGCTCAAGGCAAAAACTTACTAGTTACCGGTTAATTAAGGGATAATTGGATGAATGAACGTTAAACTAGACGTGCTGAGACACATTACCTAATAAACCGTACATTATCCACACATTATAAATAGTATCAAAGCTATTTCGAGTTAATGGAGGCACGCAAGCTGATTCACCACATGACCACGCAAGCGTTGACTACGATATTGTTTCAGATCGTCTAGCTCAAAAATATCACCTCATTTCATTCATTTTCTGTCTGAATAAATCGTGTTTGGAGGTCGTATCATCAATGACTGAGAATAAAACTCAAAAATTGCGATGACACGAAGTTCTCGCCTCCATTCAGGGTGCTAAGTCATTTTTCCTAATTTTTTTTTCCTACATAAAGTTTTCCTAATACTTTTGTCCTACTCGTTTTTTGTCCCATTACAGTAAGTCCTACGCGTGAGATGTCTAACTGACTTCTTTCCTAAGGGTGTTTGTGCCAATAATCCAATAATAATTGAAACGTAAACATGAGTAGAGCAGAGGGAAATGTTTCAGAAAGTGTAAGATTTCCTCAGAGAGCCGAACAGAAACGCGTGAACAGGAGATAGACAGCACAATCTGAGCCTTCTATGCCCTTAATACAAGGAAGAGGATGAAGCTCCACAACTTGCGAGTTGCGGGCATGCAGCCACAACTTTTACTTGTGTGAGGTACCTATGTTATTTTTTTAAAATTGAATTTAGGACAAATGCCCCTAAGAAAACGCCAGTAGGACATCTCACTTGCAGGACTAACTGTGATGCGACAAAAAACCAGAAGGAAAAAAGTATTATGAAAACTTGCGGTGGAAACAAAGTTTTAGGAAAAATGACTTGTGAAGTAAATTGACAATATTTCTGATAATCAATTTAGTTTTCCAATATTTCAGATTCTGTGCCGAAATTTTGAGTTGAAATAGTTTATTTTACAGATCCTCTTCAGTCAGTTCAAGCGATTAAGGCAAAATTTAAGTTTGTAGATTAATGTTTATTTCTCGCCTGGCGTCGATTGAGGAACAACTTGTTGAGCATTTTATTTGCCCCGTGATGGCAGATAAATGTCGGTCGAGTCGTTTGCGAAGCAATTTTATCACACTTCACAGTCAGATTGCCCGACACTGTTTATCAATCATCGATGGGCAAAGTTATCACCCTGAATTCGCTGATCGGGTCAGGGATATTAGCTCTAATAGCCTTAGTGTTTACCAAAACCATGAAGAATTTGAACGAAAAAATCTTATTGCTGCACCACAGAGGGTTTGATGAGCTTTTCTATGATTTTTTTTCTGATATGGACAATTGTAGAAAAATAGATTTCAATGTGAGGAAATCTACCGCCTTGTGGCGTCATCAGGCCTTTAGTGGAGTGCTTAGATCTGCAATGCTAAGGAAGAACGTAGTATGAGCCTTCAGGCATTGCCAAGTTTCTTTTGATAAAATGCGAATTCATTGGGAAGTTATGAAAATTTTCTTCCAACTTTTCACACAATATTGTTCGCAGTCAAACATAAAATATCTGAAAATTTCAAGGGAAAATATGCATAACTTCTTTCCAAAATAAAAATTTTATCTGTGGAAAATTTGGCAACTCTCGAATGTTCATGCGAGTAGTGTTTTCCTTATCACGGTAGAGATGCTCAGTTCACTCAGTAGTTGCTTCTTAAACATGATCAGGGTGTCTACCAGTTATGAAAAACCAAAATTGCGAACTTTCGGGGGCTTTTAGGGGAGTTTCTTCAAGAAAATCGGGGACTTTTTTCCCCGAAATAGTAAGAGAAAGGAAGCTAGTTAGAGCGTTAAAAGGCGTATTTTATACGACTAATTTTAGAGTCATGTTGAAACCATGAAAATATACGAAAAACCAAGCAACACTTCAGTTCTTTATTCTTGGTTTTACCGCGCCGCCGCGGCTGGCAGGAAAATTTGAAAATGCCGGTGTTTAGGAGGATTTTTGTCATTTTTCAGGGACCTGAACAAGAAAATCAGAGACTTGCGGAGATATCGGGGACACCCTTTCAAAATCGAGGATAATCGGGACATTGGGGACCGGCAGACACCCCGATGAATTGCACCTGATTTTCTCCATTCTGGCTTCAGCGGGATCTCAAATCGTAAGATTCTTGGTTTCCGAGAGGCGTATTTCGTTTCGCTTCGTTCCGAAACCCGAATCCGAAAATAAATCCTCGAGGTTACGAGGTCAAACCCCGGCAACGCCGCGGTGGCTCCGGCGGGTAGCGCACCAGACGGCGGGCGGGCGCACCACCACCACCACGCGCGCGTCTGTCTAGAATCCACCCCCCCTTGCCCCCACGATCCCCCGGTCCCCCTTCCACGTCCCCCGTATTTTCGGAGCATGCAACCTGCCTCGCAGCCGTCAGTCAGCGCAGCCGGCTAGCCGCTCCGTCCTCGCGACGCGGCGCAACCCCCCTTCAACCCCCGGCGCGGTTCATCGATTTTCGAGGCACGCGCGCCCTTCCGGGTTCCCCGACCGAGGAATTTTGACCCTTCCGCCCCTTCCCCCTACCCATCCCCCGGGGGTTGTTTTTCCGCGAGGGGTTGACGGACCAGACCGCGGAACGTGGACGCGGGTGGGCGAAATTTCGGGCTGAGTCGAGCTCGCAGTAACAAAAAACCATGAATGTTTTCCGACTTTCACGAGCTGCGCTTACAAAAATTAGATTGATTTCACAAAAAAAAAACTCCCCCCTTGGTATTTTCTCGTTCCGTTGAGGGATTTTTGACTCTAACGAGCTGTGCTGACGAACATTAGTTTAAGTTCGCGAAAAAAACCGCCCTTGGTCGTTCTTCGTTGCGTTCTCAGGGTTGCAAAAAGGTTTAGAAAATTAAATTATCTGACATTTCCCTGATTTCCCAGACACATTTTAGTGAAATTCCCTGACAATTGAATAAATGCCAGATGGTTAAAAAGACATAATTAGAAATAGGATTCGGGTAAAATTTGTTGTTCGCAACGTCAAACCCATTCTAAAAAGCAAACGGAGATGACCTGACAAATTTTCCCTGAAAGTTTCGTTATTTTTCCAGATTTTTTTCAGGCTTTCCCTGACTCTTTCAAATTCCCTGACATATCCAGATATTCCCGGCATTCCCTGACTGAGGCAACCCTGGTTCTGGGGTTATTGACTTTCACGAGCTGCGCTAGGAAAAATTCTGCTTTCGTCATTGAAACGCCTCACTGCCCTGGGTGAAATTCGACCCTGGAATGCCACTCCTTGCACTGTTTTATGCAGGGTGATTGACTCCAAGTACCCGATAGAGGCGCTTGAAATACCAGTATGTTACATTTTTTACTCTTCAGTTAGAGTGTGCATTATGCGATAAGCAGTCACAATTTGTGGCTCATTTCAGAAACGACGCATGTGCAATTGGTTTCCATACATGGAGAAACAGCGAGGGCGATTGCAAGTTTAGGATTTGTACCCACTGACTCAAGGTACTCAAAGGTACTCATGTCATTCAACGAAGGTACGTTGAAACTCGTCACTATTAACAACGTTTGAATAGAAAAATCAATTTAAAGCTATTCTGAAAGGATGCATTTTTCCCGATGCTTATCAGACGAATAATGTCAGACGAAAGAACGTAACTACATTTCAATGTGCAAATTCTTTCGTAAATTGCATTTAACCAGAAAAGTATTGGGCATTTCTAACGAAAATTACTGATTTTTCTTCCGATTCATGCAAAAATGAGACACAGGAATAAATTGCACACTACATGTAAAATAAATTAAGTTGATCAATTTGGCAACTGATTGGAGTACGTTTCATCAAGACATGGCTCACACAAGACCAAGTAACGCCGCCAGTGAGGAAGCTGGAATCATCTAAGTTTCCATCATACTGCTGTTTGGAAGACCGCCTATGAAGTAATTTCATCACATGCATTGGCTCCTCAGGTCTGATACGTAAATTCACGAACCATTCCATCAAAGTGCAGTATAGTCTAAACTACGAATTGCTTAATTTTAAATAAAACTTGCAGAAATGTTTCTGTGCAAACGCGCATTTTGTGTCACCCTTTCCCTTTGTTTCCGGAATGCTCCTCAATCGTGATTACAAATCACTCTGGATAATTTGAATTCATGGATTGCCTACCCTTTTGGGGTCTAAGAGCTCCATCACCTAACCTCAAAATTTTCGACATGTCCATACTCTCCCTATATAGGTACTCTAGTACTCTCCAAGTCGAGCTCGCGAACGAACTTCCCGTCGAAACATTGGAGCCCCCCTTCACCCCTCGACCGCACTTGACGTTGAATTTCTCCGACTGCACCTAACCCCCCCCCCCCCCCCCCCTCGGACGCCCACAGAGCGCCTCGTGCAGTCCGTTTCGCAACCGTCGTCGTCACTTTCACTTCTCTCTCTCCCGGCCGCGGCGGCGGAGTCGGGCGTCGCGCACAGTTGGAGAGGTCGAACGCATCGTGATCTGGGACCCCTTTGGAAAAAGTTTATACCTTCTCTGCCGTGCTAGAGAAGAACGCCGTATGAGCAATCAGGCGTTACCAACTTTCTTTCGACGACTCACGAACTTTCAGGGTTGCCACAGAATTTAGAAAATTAAATTCCCTGACAGTTCCCTGATTTCCCTGACACATTTTGTTGTGACACACATGGAATTAACCAGATGATGACCGATGAATGACGGGGTGAGTACACAGAGGGCATTGGTTCCTTCATGCATGTACGCAATTTTATGGAAGAGCCATAAAAATCAGTTCCTGATATCAATATGAGGTTCAAAAATGATCTAGCGCGTTGATTTCCTGCGCAGAACAGTGGTGCAGGTGCTATGCACGAAGCGGGTTAACGCCTTCAGTCCATCTTGATACCGCACGCTTTGCAGCAGAGTTAGTTTAGTTGCGTGACCAACCCGAACCTAACTTACAAAGAAATAGCTTATTCAGAAAAGTGGGTAAGATGCTCCGCGCGATTCGGACTAACGCCTTCAGCCCATAGCATCCTGATACCGCACGCTTTGCTGCAGAGTTAGTTCAGTTGCGTGACCAAACCGAACCTTTCCATTAAAAAGATAGAGCTCATGTTTCATCTCCGAGTTGATTCTAGGAACTTTGAATAGACAACGTAGTGTATTCAACGTGAGCTGTGAGGAGAAATACTCAATTCAAGGTTGCCACAGAATTTGGAAAATGAAAATCCCTCACATATTTTGGTGAAATTCCCTGACAATTTAAAATGTGACGGATGGTTAAGAAGACATAATTGAAAATAGTTTTCGAGTAAAATTTCTTGTTCAAAATCTCAAACCCATTCTAGAAAGCAAATGAAGGTGATATAACAAATTTTCTTTGCAATTTCGTCATTTTACCTGACATTTCCCGGTTTTTCCTGACTCACAAAAATTGCCTGACATATCCCGGTTTTCCCTGACTGTGGCAATCCTGTTAAAAAGGATTCTCTCGGTTATCTCGTTAAATTTGCTTCACGAAGCACCTCTGCGGCTAAAAAAAGTGATGAACCATAATACAAATTTTCCAATTATCTTCAAAAATCTCGCGTCGCACCCTCCAGAAGTTTCGTCCACTGAGCGACGTCGCTGCATTCGACGCTACTTTCCTTGCGAGCGGGCGAAATGAGCCGCGCGGTGTTGCCAAATCCACCGGATTGGTGTCTACTGATCCAATAAAGATTAAGGGCATTCCGTCAGATCCGGCAACGCTGTTCGCTTCATCCCGGCACGTGCCGCGTAACCGGTGAGCGTCATCGGTTGCGGAGCGATGCGGTCACCGGGTGACGTCACTATCGAAAACGCCACCCGATTTAGATTAGAATAACGATCGTTTTTTTTTAGATTTTTCCTAAAAAAAGACGAATTTTTGGGATCGAATATCATTCACCGTTGAATGATACTTGACGATTGTGCATTTTTTTGAAATGATACTCGACTTCTTCGTTGGTCTCACCGGAGACCGTTGAAATTCATCAATTTAAAAGTTCGAATTCACCTTGTGGCCTGGTTACACGATCAAATTCCCGTCAAATTCCGATCAAAATGATGATCAAGATGGCGGTCGAGAGTTATCTAGATCAAATTTCTGCGGCCTAAAAAATTTGATGGTAGATGATGGAACTGTGGGGCTCATCCATCATCTGATTTCCACACAACCGTGCTATTTCATGCTTATTCAACAACACGCAGAAATTTGATGGTAGATGGTGCGCACCAGTCACCATTTGGTCGGAATTTGATGGGACTTTAATCGTGTAACCAGGCCATGAGGACTTGAATTCGAGTTTTGATTTGATGCAATCTTTGTCAGAAACTTCATCTTCCACCAGAATTTTCGTTTCGTCATTTCTCTCTGTTGTTGTGTTTTGTCATTTTAAGTGTGCTATGTTTGCAATGCTGAGTTTTAGTGTTTCGTATTTTCGTATTTCTTTCTTAATTTGATTTTTAATAAAAACCTGAACTCTGATTGGCTCCTGCTTTCACCTATCATCGGCATCACTCAACATTCATCAATTCGTTTGATGAATGATATTCGATCGCGAAAATTCGCTTTATGTACACAGAGACTGGAAATCAGTGAATATGATTTGGACTTCATTTTGCAACCAGGAACTACAATTTCTAGCTTATCGATAGAAGCAAGTATAGGGAAACAATGGTGCATACGTTGTCCCTATGGCCACTGGGCCCATGGAGAGGCTTAGGACCCAAAAATGGCGGTGCTTTGTTTTGGTTTTTGTGGATGGGAGGGGGGTCATTGCCAACTTTTGACGGTTACCACCAACCGTACTTGCTGCCAACCTTACTACATTCAAGATAATTTTTCTCAAAAATTGCACACGATTAGTCTTAAAAATATGTAAAGAAGTCGCAAGAGTGCATTTGAGTAAATTTCTCGTTACGATAAGCAAAGAAAACTACATTTTGAGTCATTTTGCATTACATTAATTTATGGCGTCCGCCATTTTTGGGTCCTAAGGGCTCCATTCAGCCTAAGATGGCTGAAACTGAGCCAGAAATTGTCGTTCCAAATCGTAAAATGTAGTTCACTTGAACGTCAGTTTCCAGTCAGGAACTAAAATTTCTGGCTCATCCGTAGAAACACTTACTTTGCATGGGGAAACTAATGGCGCGTACGTTGTTTTAAAATAAAGCATGACGTCTCTCGCACTGGAAAAATTACATTGTTTTGGCTAGAAGGAAAAAATTTAAGTTCGGCACCAAAATTATTTCATTTTTCAGGATTGGGAAAAATTCCTTGACTTTCCAGGGTTAAGCGAGGTTCCCTAACTTTTCATGTGCTTGTCACTCTGCACTGGAAAAAAACACATTGGATCTGGAGTCCAGACTCTTAAAAACATCGACAAGAAAAAATACTCTTGATTCAATCAGATTTAGCTTAAATCAAGAACCAAGCCTCTTAATTTGAGCGGATTTCGTTTTGATTTAAGCAAAAATCCGATTGAATCAAGAGTATTTTTTCTTGTCAATGTTTTCAAGAGTCTGGACTCTAGATCCAATGTGTTTTTTTCCAGTGCTGTTTTCTAATTTTGCAAATACTAGAACAAGCGTATATATACCGAAAGCGCGACGAAGTTCATCGATCCTTCGAAGTCGGATTATAGCGTGCCGAGACACACTCGCCCGCCCTTAGCAACGTTGGGAATGGTTAGTGCTTAGCGCCCGCCCCTTCCCCCCTCACCAGGATAAACGGACCACCACCTACGCCCCCCCCCCCTTCAGCCCGTGCGACGCCCTGCTAGTCTGCACGAAATCGCAATTCGCGAATCCGGGCAATTTATCATCCGGCCGCGACCCCGCAAAATCAGCTCCCATTTTACACGCGTTCCTTCTTCTTCTGCTTCTCCTTCTTCTTTTCCGTTCAGCTGAGTGTCGTCCGTCCGTGAGGCTTGTTTTACAGTTTGACGGTCATGGCTGTTGACATTGGATCAGGCGAAAAATAGTCGCCGGTCGGAATCAGAGTGTCTTAGAGAGTCAGAGCAGTTTAATTGTTGGGGATACTATTCTTGAACTACCTACAAAAAAATGTATCGAGCTGCAATAATACCTTAAGAAATTGCTCTGTAAATGAAAAGCTGTTCAGGGTTGCCACAGAATTTAGAATATGAAATTCCCTGACATTTCCGGTTTCCCTGACACATTTTGGTAGAATTTCCTGACAATTATTGAACATGTGACGGATGGTTAAGAAGGCATAATTGAAAATAGATTTCAGGCGAAAGTTGTTAGAACCTCAAACCCATTTTGGAAAGCAAATGAAGGTGATTTAACAAATTTTCTCTCACATTTTCGTCATTTTCCCTGACACTTCACGGTTTTCCCTGACCTTTTAAAATTTCCCTGATGTTTCCCGGTTTTCCTTGACTGTGGCAACCTGCCTGTTCGATCGAAGCATTCAATGCTTCACGATGAAGATAGATAAATGCGTGTTTCCGAGTAGACACCTATTCGCGCTCCCCGGAGAGTTTGTTGCCTACACAGCGAAATTGAAGGCGAATCACAATTGACAATATGTATGTACCCCTTAATGGAATCATCTAAATTTTTGGAGGAAGGTAATATGTATGTTTTCCGAATAGGTCTCTTTTCGTGCGCTATCCGGTATGCTTGCTGCTGGTGCGGCAAAATTGAAGGCGAACTGTGAAACTTCGGACTTGGATATTTTGCGCTCATCGTGATTTTTGAGACATTATCTGTAAAGAGTAACTCTTATTTTCGCTCTGGCAAAAGTTCGCAACAGACCCATTCGCACCTCATGGCTCATTCTCGATTTCCTGGCGACCTGTGCACACTCTGGATAGGCTCCAGCTTGTCCTAGCGATATCCCGGACTGGAGTCCGACCAGAATTCGTGAAACAGCCGGCAGTCACGCCATCGGAGCTCGAGGAGAGTCCAGTCGGACTGGCCGAAGCACGACGTCAGCCTGATTTGGAGTCGACTCACCCGAGGACTGGAACCAGTTTTTCAGTCGCCACGCCACGCCGACGCTCCCGCAAAAAAAAAAAAAAAAAAAAAAAAAAAAAAACTACAGTCAGCTGCTCTGCCGCGCTACAAAAAAATCGGCGTATGAGCTTTCAGGGGTTGCAAAATTTCCCCCTGGTACAGAATCTATTTTTGAGAAAAGTAACGAGTATTTTGTTTTGTGTCTTGTTTTAATATTTTACACTGAATGGCGAAGATGATTGCTTGAAAAATTGGAGGAACCAGGCGAGAATTTCCTTGTAAATTCGTAATTTATCGAAGGAAGTTAGGCAACGTCTGAAGGCTCGTACGGCGTTATTTCTTCCTTTTGGACGCTTTCGACTTCTAAGTTCTCGGTCGGTAACTGCGGAACTTTTGAAGTTCAGAGAAAATTCGGCATGGACGCGGTGCGATGGATGCCTCGGTGAGGTGACATAACTCGAAATTTACGAGTATTTTAATTTGTTTCTGTTTTCATATTTTACACTAAATGGCGAAGAAAATTGCTTGAAAAATCTGAGGAAGAACATGCATAGATTCCCCTTGAATTTGTATTTATCGAAGGAAGTTAGGCAACGTCTGAAGGCTCGTACGGCGTTTTTTCTTAGTTTCGGACGCTTTCAACTTCAAAGTTCTCGGTCGGTAACTGCGGAACTTTTGAAGTTTCGAGAAAATTTGGCATGGACGCGGTGCGGTGCGATGGACGCCTGGGAGAGGTGACATAACTCGAAGGCATCGGCTCAGTGGCGTGGCGTGAATTACGGTAAATCGATTGTTATGCCACTTAAACCTATGGAAAAGGATCGATAAATAGGGTGTTCGCAGCGAACACCTTAATAATCGATTCTTTACCATAGGTTTAAATGGCATAACAATCGATATATCGCAATTTACGCCACGCCACTGCACCGGTTGTCTTAAAATTGCATATTGATTTGTGCGTCTTCTCGGAAAAATCTGCCTCAAGAAGCGCCGTAAATATTTCCCTTGAATTCTAAGTCGTTGACTAAACGTTCCACAGGGAACTACAAGGCGAGTCTTCGTATCGTTGTGACTTGTGAAAGGACCAATTAATCGGATCAAATTCGTAAAATAAAAGTATAGATCAGATCAATGCATTACTCACCTCCTAGTATTGTAATCAGAAAGAATATTAGTTTCTAAAGGCAGTTTAAGATCCGGGAAATCTTCGCAGACCCATCTGAAAACAGAAAGAGAGAAGATATTAGAAAATGCTTCAAGTGATTAAGACGATAAAATGAATGAATAATGATATTATCATTCTCGACAATGCTGTATGTATGGTTTGCAGACGAGAAAAAAAACCTAACTGCATTTGTACATTGCACAATTTCTACTCAAGATCTATGCATTCATATTCGAAAACCTTTCTTTGTTTTTCCATTTATTGCCGTCAAAAATTGATAAAATCATGAAGATATATTTCGCTGCCCTTTACGTGTAAAATTAAAATTGCGCGAGTGGTTTTCGCTACTTTGGTATGAGGACACATGCTTCCGTCTGTAAAACGGTGATTTGGGTTGTTTTAACAACAATGAAAAAAGGACCGATCCAAAAGTGGTCGTTAAAGAGATGACTAGGAACGACTTGACAAATACGAAGAATTTTAAGTGCATTAAAACAATCTTCAAGAGTTCAAGGACATTTAAGATTTTAAGGGAGAAGAAAAAATCATATATGCCAAAAACTTTTCCAGACGTAACGAACCCTGATATATAAGAGAGAAAATTTAAACATATGGACGAAATCGCCTATCTCAGAAATGAAATTCCATCGCCTTCCTCAGAAATAAAATTCCATCACATGTCCAGCAGAGTGAAGCTTTCCGCTTAACGTCCCCCTTCCCTGGTTGGCTCAGCGGGCCGATAATTGAAATCTATAGATAAAGCTATGGACAAAGAGGACATCGGGAGTATGGAGCGATCCTACTGGTTGAAATGGGTGGTTCTTATAGAGGTAAATGATGGATTAACTATCGGATTCCTCGGGGGTTGCCGTTAGTTTACCTTTGTCCATTGCAACCACCTGCTTTCACCGATAGGATCCCTTCATATCATTTTGCACTGGAAAAAAAATTTCTGTGTATTTAAGAAAAGGGTAAAATTACCAAGAATTCAGGGTTCTATTTGATCCCAGTTTTTTCTTGGTAAAATTACCATTTATGGAATTGGTAATTTTACCGAGAAATCTCGGTGAAATTATTGAACTTTCTCGGTAATTTCACTGGACCTTGGTAATAACGCCAATATTTTTTATCGACTGCGGTAGAATTACCGAGATAAAATGGCAAAGTTACCGGGAATTGATTACCAATAAAAGTGGTAAGCTTACCTAAAAACCGGTATTTTTACTGTTTTTTTCAGTCTGTCTTGGTAAAATTACCAATAATTGGTGAAAAAAGTGAGATGGTAAAGGTACCAACGGACCGTGGTAAAAACGCCGAGAATTTTTTTTCAGTGTGGTCTTCTTTGTCCATTGCTTTATCTATCAATTTCAATTATCAGCCCGCAGGTCAAGGACGCGGAACCCGGCGAAAGCGGCGCCTCGGGCCGGAAAACCGAAAAATGCGGGGATTTCGGAGCGACGAGGAAACGGCGCACGAGATCCGACGCCGGTGCAATGGCGGGAGGATGAGGGGGGGGGGGGAGGAAAAGGAGTAAGAAGAAAGTGCAGCGTGATGAACTAACTGTACAGTGTAAACCCGACCCACTTTTGCGGCCGCGCTCGGCTCGGCGACCCGATGCGAGTTGCACACTTGCACAGCTCCGTTCGTCGCGGGGAAAAAGCACGCAATTGCACCGGCGGCCACCACGTTGGAAAAAGGACGTGACTTCACGGAAAAAATTAAATTGCTTATTAAACAATTCAACTGCTAAAAGAGAGTGACTGCAATGTTTCAACTTAGATTTCACAACAAAAAAATGCTACTTTAACCACTATTGTAAGCTAATTTAACCACGGGGGTGGTTAAAGTAGCATTTCCTTCTTGTGAAATCAACATTGAAACATTGCAGTCACTTTTTTTTTGCAATTGGATTGTTAAATCAGCAATTTATTTTTTTCCGTATTCGTGCCGGGTGGACATCTGAAATCGATGTGTTACTCACGCGTGAATGATTTTCATCGTGCATAAAATGAGCTGGATTGCATTTTGCGAAAAGGAACCAGGAGCAATGCCATTTTCCTAAGATTGGGCAACTTCACCCTTTGCAATAAAACTATTGTAATCATGCAAAAATATGAAATTTATAGGGTAATTTTTGTCTTAAATTTACAGATTTTAGCGTATAGAATAGAGAATGATTACAGATGATCAGGGCTTTTCTTCCAAGACAAAAGAAGTTGCACAATCTCAGCACCATTGGAATACTCTTGGCTCCTTTTTTCAAATGCAATCCAGAAAATGCTTTAATTGATTTTTGTTTGGCAAAAAATCGAATAAAATTAACCAGATGGCGACCGATGAATGACGGGGTGAGTACACAGAGGGCATTAGTTCCTTCATGCATGTACGCAATTTTATGGAAGACCCATGAAAATCGGTTCCTGATATCAATATGAGGTTCAAAAATGATCTAGGGCGTTGATTTCCTGCAAAGAACAGTGGTGCAGATGCTCCGAACAATTCAGGCGAACGCCTTCAGTCCATCCTGATACCGCACGCTTTGCCGCAGAGTTAGTTCAGTTGCGTAACCAAACCGAACCTAACTTACAAAGAAATATCTTATTCAGAAAAGAGGTAAGGATGCTCCGCGCGCTTTGGACTAACGCCTTCAGTCCATCCTGATACCGCACGCTTTGCCGCAGAGTTAGTTTAGTTGCGTGACCAAACCGAACCTTTAAATTAAAAAGTTTGAGCTCATCTTTCATCTCTGAGTTGATTCTAGGAACTTTGAATAGACAACGTAGTGTATTCGACGTAAGCTGTGAGGAGAAATACTCAATTCAGGATTGCCACAGAATTTAGAGAATGAAATTCCCAGACATTTCCCTGACACATTTTGGTGAAATTCCCTGACAATTGAAGATGTGACGGATGGTTGAGATGACAAATTGAAAATAGTTTTCAGGCAAAATTTCTTGTTCAAAATCTCAAACCCATTCGAGGAAGCAAATGAAGGTGATGTAACAAATTTCTCCTGACATTTTCGACATTTTCGTCATTTTCCCTGACATATTTCGGTGAAATTCCACGACAATTGAAGACGTGATAAATGGTTGAGAAGGCTTATAATTGAAAATAGTTTTCAGGCATTTCTTGTTCAAAATATCAAACCAATTCTAGAGAGCAAATGAAGGTGATGAACAAATTTTCCCTGACATTTCCCGGTTTTCCCTGACTGTGGCAACCTTGTATCACTAAAAAACGACGTCTCGGTCCGTAAACGCCGCATGAAAAAGCCTAATGAGCCAATCAGAGAGCGGCACACACTCCCCTTGCTCTAAAAGGCTTAGCCTTGATCCACTTTCGCACTGGGTCCCCATTCTAATTACCTTATTTTTTCAACACCTCCGCATTCCGACGAGGGTGGAATAACAACAGGTCCGCTTGTGCTATGCGTGGGGTTACCGCGGCACTCAGCAGGTCACGGGGGTTGAATTGAGCGGTGGATTTTCAACCCTTGCCCCAATCGGATCCGAGGGCGAGGGGTGGGTCGGGCGAGCCGAGCACCTGGTGCGAACATCGATGCGTTGACAGCCGGAACGGTCGCGTTAACAAGTGTACAACGACAAAAAAACCAAAGGCATTGTTGATCCGCGCGGCCCCGTTTTCACAGGGATGGCCACTCGGCGAGGGATCATGTTTATTTTAAGGGCGTCCTAAAAGGAAAAACACCGTATAAACATTGCGATGTTGCCAGAAATCATCCGATAGGATGCTCATTTGAAAGCGAATGGATATTTCTCTTGCAATTGTTGGAGGAACCTCACTAATAATTGGATTGCATTTTGCAAAAAGGAACCAAGAGCATTCCTACGTTGCTAGGATTGTGCAATGGACCACTAGACAAGGTACGAATTTCAGCATTCTGATACATGATTCGTAACTAAAATTTCACGTAGAACACGACGCGCACAACGAAAATTACCGAATTCAACTCCTTCCAAAGATATTTATTGATTCATGATGCGTGAATTCAAACCACCCGCTCTTGAAAACTCAATTCTCTACGTGATTCACATCGCGCGCTAAATGTTATTATGACAGTCTCTGCTATATAAAAATCTGGCAACCTCAATCTTGACGCTTTGGCTCAGCTATAGCAAATTGCTTACCTATAGTTTGAACAACACATGGTGGGAAATGAACATTGCTCGATTGAGAAGCTTTTGAAACCGTTGTAGTGAGCGATTTGACTCACGTAGAGCTTTGAGTTTCTTGAGAGCGGGCAGTTCAAATTCCTCATAACCAATGTGAAATAAAAACGATAATATCTTCGTTAGGAGTTAGTTTCAGTAATTTTCGTTGCGCGAATCGTGTTTTACGTGAAATTCTGGATAAGAAACATGTATCAGATTGCTTAAATTCGTACCTTGTCTAGTGGTCCATTGACATTCTTTGCAATACAATTACTGAAATCACTCAAAAAATTGGATTTACGAAGGTAATTTTCGTCATGAATTTATAGTTTATTGAGAGTAAAGATGAATATTGTTTAGATGATCAGTTTATATTTGCAAGGTAAAAATATTTGCACAATCTTAGCGACATTGGAATGCTCTTGGTTCCTTTTTGCAAAATGCAATCCAATTGATTCCAATTATGTTGTCGGAATGGAGAATTTGTATGCAATTGTTTTATTGCTTCATCTGAAAGTGCTTAGAGAGCTGATTTCACAGTATTTTCCTATAATTTTTTTCTGATATGTGAAATAGTATAAAAATAGATTTCAAAGTGAAAAAATGCACGGCCTAGTGACGTCATCTGGCGGCATTTCCCATTTAAACACACGTATTTTAGCAGATTAAATCATTTGTCATATCTTCTTAAATAATGGTTCAAGTCACGAACCGAGGGTATCCTCGTGTTCAGTTCACTCAGTGGTTTCCACTTAAACACGAATTTCATCAAATTTCAGACACCTGCAAAGTCTCTATTCGTCTGATAGGATACTCATTTTCCTGAAAGCGCATGGATATTTCTCTTGGAAATTCAGGATGAATCTCACTAATAATTGGACCGCGTTTGGCAGAATGGAACAATGCTACACTGCTATTGCCGAAGTTAACTGGGCATTTTAACTATTTACAAGAGAACGTTTGTGCAGATTCCTTGGACATTTGTAAGGAATTTGCTTCGTGCTATGTAGAAAATTCGCACAAAAATCCGCACAAACGTTGTCATGTGAAAAGTTAAAGTGCCCGATTGAAGTTGGCAATAGCTGATGTGGCTTGGTTCCTTTCAGCTTGACGCGGTCCGATTAAATCTGTACTGGAAAAAAATGCTCTTGATTCAATCGGATTTTTATAACTTGAATCAAAGGAAATTCGCTTAAATTAAGGAGCTGGACTCTCGATTCAAGCAAAAGCCCGCGAGAATCAGGAATACATTTTTCATGTCGAGTTTCTTAGAGCCTGGACTATGGATTCAAGAGACTTTTTTTCCCAGTCTAGCGTTCCTAAGAATTTCAAAGAGACCGTGATACTTTAATAATATACATATAAGTACGGTACTAATAAATCGGCAATTAAAAAAGTATTTAAATATAAAAATCAGATGGATTAATGGAATAATGTATACACTAGTAATTAGAGAGGTAACTCCTCTAAAATAACTCATCAATGGAAAAAAAACACATTGGAACTAGAGTCCAGACTCTTAAAAACATCGAAAAGAAAAAATTTTCTTGATTCAATCGGATTTTTGCTTAAATCAAGAACCAAGCCTCTTAATCTGAGCGGATTTCCTTATGATTTAAGCAAAAATCTAATTGAATCAAGAGTGTTTTTTCTTGTCGATGTTTTAAAGAGTCTGGACTCTGGATCCAATGTGGTTTTTTTTTCAGTGTTATCAATAAGAAATATATCATTATAAAAAATTCGGCACCGCTCGAATGTTTATACGGAGCTGTCCCGGGGCGTAGCAGATTTACTAATCGATTAGAGGGAATCCGTGAAAGGGCGAAGGTACGACATCACACTCCTTTGTTTTTGTTATTATTTCGTTAGCGGATTAGCTTTGTTTACGTTTGTCAGCAAAGGCTATGGCGTAATTTACAGCCATACAAAAGCGGGGATAAAACCCGTAGCTCCGGAGGAAATTCGAAGTCGATGCGCGGTTTCAAGCGAAAGAATCCGATCCTGAACAGGTTGTTTCCGAGAAACGCGTGGGACTTTACCTCATCCTCACATCGCTGGGATTTGTTGCTACTCAACGGTCTTATTGAGTCCTTTGTGTCCTCGACTGCTTTGGATATTGTGATTTGTTCACGGTCAGTCAGGATCCTCACCCTAAGTTTTAGAAGTTGTTTTGTTTGTTTTCTGTTTAATGAAAACCTTCGATCGGTGGGTGCCACCATGTCGCTTTCTATTCCTATCTTGTCATCCCCGCATCCAGAAAAAAAACAGGGATGTGCTCCCAGCTGGACTCAACTGGATGGACGACCAGCACTGGAACAAATAATTTTCTTGGATCTAGACGCTTATAAAATTTGAGGAGAAAAAATAATCTCGATTCAGTCAGATTTATGCTTGAACAAGAGTTGCACGGGGGAAAACGAGAAACAAGGCTTTTTCCTCAAATCCTGATGAAATCGGGATTAAATCTGGACTGACATCAAATCCTGATAGAATCGAGAAAATCAGGAAAATCCTGATGCTAGACGCCATGGTAGAGGGATGATACGGGACCTCTAGATCATCCTGCAGACGAGCTAGCGGTGCAGGGTCTCTCAGATCAAATGTCTCGGATCCCGAAGTTGTCAAGATCATCGGCGCCTCCGACAAATGCAAGAAGGAAAAGAAATGAGTGCAATTAACTGCCGCTGGCAAACGCGACCGCATTGCATCGCAACCACCTCGAAATCAGCACCGCCGCCGCCCACACAAATGCAACCGATCAGCCACGGCCGCCACGCCACGAAGACGAACGAACAGTGTTGCCACGCCGACAGACCCACCGAAATTCCTCATCATAAATCTAGAGTCCCTTTATACTGAGAGTAAAGACAACACCCTTCATGGAGTCACAAACGGGAATAAAGATTACAGAAATTGAACGTTTTTTGTAATCATTGATCGGCCCATTCTCAAATTCCTTCCTCCGTTCCTTCTCTCATTCCGTTTGTTCCTTGTCGAACCCGAAATTCCTCGGTCCATTCCAGATTATAATATTTGCAATCGGTGAAACTGTAATCTTTATTCCCGTTTGTGACACTGTGAAGGCCTAAAATCCGGTTAACCAATCAGAAATGGATTCGCATTGTCTTGACTATCAGTATAAAGGGACTCTAAGTATAAACACCGCCAAAAACTCGAATTTTCCAGCGATCCAGCAACACTGGCGGCGCTGCTCGGGGACTTTCTCGCGAGCTGCGCACCGCGAACAGCCTTCGCGGGTTGGCGAGCGGAGCGTCTTGGCAACGTTGCCGATCGCTCGGAATTCGCACGATTTTTGACCGAAAATAATGGGATTTTTAGCGAGACGTGGCAGCGCTGCTCTCGAGGCGGGTGACCGCGGATCCGCGGCTGGTGCACTGCGTGCGTGCCGCGAACGCACTCCGCGATGGCGGCCCTCACTCACACTAGCGCCGCGTTTCAGCGGTCGCGACGTTGCCAAATCGCCCTCGGAAATTCGGCACTCCGACCGTGACTCGGGGTGAAGGGCGAGGAGACTGGATACGGGGACGGCAACGCTACCGTGAAAAATTGCCCAAGGCGCGGTTTCAGAGCAAAGTCACTTGGTCAGCAGAATGGAGATGTTGCATGTGTGAGGAATTTGCGATTTGACTATGAATTCTTATGTAAAAGTTCGCGAGAAACACGATGGTGCCACTGGTTTTCTCTGAAATCAACTCCCAAGCTCAAAAAAAGCTCTCGAGTTGAAGCCAAAATGGAGGGGATATCCCACGCTGTCCTGAGAGTCCACCTCTAAATCAAGACGAATTCTCCATGCAAAGATATGGAGTACAGCAAATACATTAGCAGCGATGCCGTGTTTTCAGTTTTAGAGTCTCCAAATAAAGTGGCAGCCCTGTCAATGTATTTGCTCCCTATCTTTGCATGGAGAGTTTGTCTTGATGCAGAGGTGGACTCTCAGGATAGCGTGGGATATCCCCTCCATTTTGGCCTCAACTTAAGAGCTTTTTTTGAGCTTGGGAGTTGATTTCAGGGAGCTCAAAAAAGCTCTCAAGTTGAGGCCTAAATGGAGTGGATATCCCACGCTATCCTGAGAGTCCACCTCTACATCAAGACAAAATCTCCATGTAAAGATAGGGAGCAAATACATTAGCAGGGTTGCCGTGTTTTCAGTCCCTGGTAAAAATTGGCAGTAGAATCTGTGTTCCAAAATACCATAGACCTACAGCCGGCTGTGAGATTTCCAATAGCTTCTATAGCCGGCTACACAATTTCTTATAGCCTTTTATAGCCGATGGCGATTAAGCAACAGCCAAGCGATGAAGTGTAGGCTAAACGTTACTAATTACGGATGCTAGTTGGAATACTGCTCTCTTTTTGGGCCGTAGTATCTTGATTTATTTTGCGAGGAAAGCTCCGTACTTTTGATGGATGCCTGCCATTACTAATATATTAGAGCGCCTTCAGTTTCGTATGATACTGTGCAATACCTCTGGTGTGAAATAGTTGCTTCAAGCGCCGTGGCAGACGGGCAGCCAGCACGAAACGCGCATTGGCGCCTACAAACCTAGCAGGGATACTTCACGCGTTGCGCAATGCGTGAAGTATCCCTGTTAGGTTTGTAGGCGCCAGTGCGTCGCCGCTGCGCTTTGTGTTAGGCTCTAATATTTAATCTGGCGGAGTCAGCGTTGTTGAACTCATGATTTTGAAATGTTTGCACATCCTGTATGGATTATTCTCATTTTAATTGATGAAAAAAAAAGCTTGTAGAAATGTACACACAAGTAAAAACAATGCAACGCGATGATGCACAGTCAATTAATTAAAAATGAAATAAGACAAATAATTTGGTATATTCGAAAAAACCTTTGGAAAATTTGGAGGACAGTAAGCTTCCAGCTTTCACTGGTCGAATATAATATTGTTAGTGTTTACTATTCACTAGCTTAATTTTGACCTGATAAAGAGGGTCCGGGGATTATAGGGAAAAAGGGTTGGCATCCCTGGCACCGCGACACTTCCTCGCAATTCACAAACGAGTCGCTCTTCTTTTCCCTTCGTCGTAATCCCTCCGCAGGGTTGCCGAATATTAGAGAGACGTGAACACAGTGGCGTGGCGTTAATTGCAATTTATCTATTGTTATGCCATTTAAACCTATGGTAAAGAATCGATTATTAAGGTGTTCGCTGCGAACATCCTGTTTATCGATCCTTTTCCATAGGTTTAAATGGCATAACAATCGATAAATCGCAAAGCACGCCACACCACTGGTGAACACGTGGTTACAACGTGGATCCTGCGTGCGATAGAGATGACTTCAAACTGCGACAATGTAAACGAGAATGAAACTTTGAAAAACTTCAATCAAAAACGTTTTTAAAAAAAATTAATGCATGCCACTAGGGAGTGCTCCGCGGGGTCTGCATAAAAGTTCGTATTTATAGATCTCGTCTCTTCCTTTATTGGCGTCCAAAAAAAAACTAACTGTAATACACTTTCAAGTGCAATTTCCAGAGAGCAGGTGCAGATATCACTGCGGTAATGACAGCCAGACAGAGGCCACGCAGGTGACATTCAGTGGCGTGGCGTGCTCTGCAATGTATCGATTGAAATGCCATTCAAACCTGTGAAAAAAGATCGATTCAGGGCGTTCGCAACGATAACGATAATAGTCGGTTCTTAGACGAAGGAACGTAACTTCATTCCAATGTTGCCAAACTTCCCTCCATAAATTGCATTTTAACCAGTAAAGTCTTGGGCATTTCTAACTGAAAATATCACTGATTTTTCTTCCGATTTCATGCAAAAATCAGACAAATTTGGATAAAAATTGCACGCTTACTTATTTGTAAAATAAATGAATTGTTGGAGTCAATTTAGCAACCTTGGATTTGAGTTACGTTCCTTCGTGCGGAAGACGACGAATAGTCGGTTCTTTACCGTAGCTGCAAACGGGATGATATCGACAGTCGATTATCATGCCTCGCCACTGGTGACATTAGAGAGTGATTTATTTGGGTGCGTATATTTCTTCGTATCACGCAGCTTCAGTTCCCAACCTGTTCTCTAGTTTTTAAAAGAGGTTCATTGTTTTTTCCCTACCCTCCATTATTTAATAAAATACCTTCTCGGCTTTCATTCCTTCTCTGTGACGTTACCTATGATTTGAGGTGTGAATGGTCCGAGTTCCTGAGGTTGCAATAAGTAGAAATAAGCAAAATAAGCAAATTCTAGGACTACTTCTCGACTGCTTCGGTTCTGAAGCCAACTCGACATCTTCTCTGATCGATGAAGCACTCACTCGTTCTGCATCATCAGCATTTGAATCAGTGAGTTCGAAAGCACACCAACTCGGGTTGTTTTCGATTTTCACTTTTTTACGGTTTAGTAACACTTATGGATAGAAGCATCTGAAATTCTGCACGCAAAAGTAAATTTCGAAATTGCAATCGGAAGTGCTCGAAACAGCGACGGGAAAAGGGAAAAATCGAAGTATTTCATTGGAAATACCAATTTTTGGCCATTTCAAGGGAAACGGGTGACCATCCGATTTGGCGGTTTTCTTTTTCCGGTTCAGCGTACCTTGTACTAACAAGTTATGTAAATATTCAAGCGTTATTCAGGTCGAAAAATATAAATTTTTCAGGGCAGACTATGAAAAATCAGTATCTGAAAGTCGGCGAGAACGAAAACACACCAACTCGGAAATTTTTAAACGCTTAATTCTCTGTCATCAAACATGGTGTATCGATTTCAACTTGGTGCTTTACAAAGACTCTCAGTATTCGTCCTTTGGCACCAAAAAAGGTTTCTCTGAAACTAACTTCTTCGCCCGTTGCGCAGTTTTAGGTGTTTCCTGAACATTTTTCTTCCGAGTTGGTGTGCACTGAAAAAAAATTCTCGGCGTTTCTACCAAGGTCCGTTGGTACCTTTACCATCTCACTTTTTTTACCAATTATTGGTAATTTTACCAAGACAGACTGGTAAGCTTACCTAAAAACCGGTATTTTTACTGTTATCTTCAGGTAAGAATACCACTTTTAGTGGTAATCAATTCCGAGTAACTTTGCCATTTTATCTCAGTCGATTAAAAATATTGGCGTTTTTACCAAGGTCCAGTAAAATTACCGAGAAAGTTCAACAATTTTACCGTGATTTCTCGGTAAAATTACCAATTCCATAAATGGTAATTTTACCAAGAAAAAACTGGGATCAAATAGAACCCTGAATTCTTGGTAATTTTACCCTTTTCTTAGTAAATACACCGAGATTTTTTTTCCAGTGTGTTTTCAAACTCACTGATTCAAGTAGATACGTCCTTCCGCGAGAGAGACACCGAAATAAGCCCGCCATGAATCCGACTCATTCCGCGCCGGCAGATAGTCCGAAGTCATCGGGCGATCATCAATAACATGCGTGCGAGGGGACCGTCGAACCGGTTGCTTTTACGACCATGGTGGAGTCGGCCGGCGATTCACGAATACGATCGCGACCGTGGAGCTTAAAACTGTAGCGGGACACTCGGAATATTAAGTCCAAGTGCGTCACCCGTCACGTCTATCGGAGAAACCTGCTGACGAGCTTTTAATCCGAGCCGAGGAGAGGAAAAAATGTCCAAGTCAAACGAGACTGTCGAAAAAATGTCCTGCTGCGACCTGGACGCCGCGCCGCCGCCTTCTTCGCCTGTTGAGTCATTGATTACCGGCGATGACGCTGTGGTTCGTTCTCGTTTGTCGGAGGTCGATCGGGGAACATGAAAAAAATCGTCGAGGACGAGTCTTGAGAAGAGTACCTTCATAGACAGAGTATGGCCATTTCTGTGCCGGTTTCTCGTTGGTCGCGTGAAAATCGGCTGCGAATCTTCAGAGCTAGTGTGTATTTTATAGAGAGAACTATTGGGTAAATTTCCTGAAATTATACGTTTTCAGCATGGTAAAATCATAGGGAATATTCGGGAGAAGTCACAACGAATTACACTATTAGCTTCAATCATAACGGAAGAAACGTTAATGGAGATGTTGAGACACCATAATCGAGAAATGACCTTTCTACACCCAGCGCTTCAATTCGATACTAAAAGGACCCTTTTTTTGATCAGTCGCGAATGAAGGAACTAAATGATTAAAAGTGTAATGACTTCCTAGTACATTCCCTAAATTTCAAGGATGATCGAGAACTTGAAAATTAAAAGGAATCTTCAAAGTTACGCTGGAAAAGGAAAAATCGACTGGTAAGACGGTAGCTCCCCCATCAAGTCGAGTTATTCGGGGATCAACACTAATTTCGTCGACGCATCACTGATGAGCGCCGTGTTGAGTGGATCAGTTGGGAGACGGGCTCTAGTTTGACATACTTTCTCCGCCGTCTATTTCTATTCAATGCAATATTCATCAGCTATCAATGAGCAAGGGCAAAGGCAAACTCGATTGGCGCCGCCCGAGTTGGCCCCGTGGTCAGCGCAGCTGACTTGAGGTCAATAGGCTCCGGTCCGCATCCCGGTAGTGGCGATAAATTGAACTACATTTTGCGATTCGGAACTAACAATAAGTACAATTTCTAATTCATCGGTAAAAACGCTTATGAGTATATTGGAACTGATGGTGCGTACGTTGTTTCTACACAGGTAAACATTTAGGGGTGAAACTCTGCCGGAGTCTACACGGCGCCAATAACCACACTGGAAAAATAAACACATTGGATCTAGTGTCCAGACTCTTAAAAACATCGACAAGAAAAAATACTCTTGATTCAATAAGAATCTAGCTTAAATCAAGAACCAAGCCTCTTAATTTAAGCGGATTTCGTTTTGATTCAAGCAAAAATCCGATTGAATCAAGAGTATTTTTTCTCGTCGATGTTTTCAGGAGTCTGGACTCTAGATCCAAGGTGTTTTTTTTCCAGTGCACGATTGATATGAATGCGATACAATAATGTGATAATATAAAGAGTAAAGACTCCTCCATCGAATTCCACTCCTCAATTCTGAACGGTGTGAAAACGAGGATATGGATCATATTTGATACATCAAACAGGTGAGATAGTATCGATACCGATTGGTTCACTAAGCCAACATAACCTTAAAAGCCAATTTAGAAATCTGAGAGAACGGGTCATCTGTGATAGGTTTTTCATTATTTTGAGTACTAAACGGCTATGAAAAGTGAAACTATACGGGATTTTCTCATTTACAGCTTTTCCAACTAAAATCCTAAAATTTTCGGTTGAGGTTATGTTCTATAGTCTTGAACCAAACGATACATCGAACCACTATCGAATACGATCCATCCCAGTTCTCGATTCACTGAAACGGAAATTCATCCACCAATGGAATTCATCAAATTTCAGACACCTGCGAATCCTCAATAAAACCCGCCGAATGCATTTCATAAACGATATTCGATCCGCTATTACTCACCCTAGAGTCCCTTTATACTGAGAGTCAAAACAACACCCCCTCATGGAGTCACAAACGGGAAGAAAGATTACACAAATTGAACGTTTTTCGTAATCTTTGATCGGCCCATTCTCAAATTCCTTTCTCCGTCCCTTCTCTCATTCCGTTTGTTCCTTGCCGAACCCGTAATTCCCTGATCCATTCCAGACTATAATCTTTGCAATCGGTGAAAATGTAATCTTTATTCCCGTTTGTGACACTGTGATGGCCTAAAATAGGGGAACCAATCAGGAATGCATTCACATTGTCTTGACTCTCAGTATAAAGGGACTCTATTCTCGATTCACTAGGTAGTTTTCATCCACCAATGAAATTCATCAAATTCCAGACACCTACGAATCCTCAATAAAACTCGCCGAATGCATTTCATGGACGATATTCGATCCGCTATTACTCACCGAGTCAAAACAACACCCCCTCATGGAGTCACAAATGGGAAGAAAGATTACACAAATTGAACGTTTTTCGTAATCTTTGATCGGCCCATTCTCAAATTCCTTTCTACGTCCCTTCTCTCATTCCGTTTGTTCCTTGCCGAACCCGCAATTCCCTGGTCCATTCCAGACTATAATCTTTGCAATCGGGGAAAATGTAATCTTTATTCCCGTTTGTGACACTGTGAAGGCCTAAAATACGGGAACCAATCAGAAATGCATTCACATTGTCTTGACTCTCACAATCAGTATAAAAGGACTCTAGCCAAATGCATTTCATGGATGATATTCGATCCGCTATTATTCACCTAGAGTCCCTTTATACTGAGAGTCAAGACAATTCGAATCCATTTCTGATTGGTTCCCGTATTTTAGGCCTCCACAGTGTCACAAACGGGAACAAAGATTACATTTTCACCGATTGCAAAGATTATAATCTGGAATGGACCAGGGAATTACGGGTTCGGCAAGGAACAAACGGAATGAGAGGAGGAACGGAGAAAGGCGTTTGAGAACGGGCCGATCAAAGATTACGAAAAACGTTCAATTTCTGTAATCTTTATTCCCGTTTGTGACATCCATGAGCCGAATTGTCTTGACTCTCAGTGTAAAGGGACTCTAATTCACCCGACCTGCAATGTAAACAAACACCATAACGAGGCTGTAAACAATAATTTTGGCAACGTCGCTAGGGCGGCGAAGGGCTTCCTCTCGCGACGGACGCGCCTCGCCCCTTGCCGCAACCCTTCGGAACCCTCCGCGCAGTGACGTCACGCTCGCGACCCTTCCGCCGAACAAGTCCCACTGATTTCGATCGGTCAGGTTGCGCGGCGTTCGGGTCCCACGGCCCTCGGGCAAAAAACTGTTGATTCCCCTCGCAGGGACCCGACCCTCCGCCCCGCGCCTTCCCTGGGCCTGTCCCTTCGAGCGTGCACAAGGCCCACGCCAATTGCGTCGCGAAGCCCTGCCTCCGACCCCTGCACGGTGGCCGAACACTGAGCGTCGAGTAATATATTTGAATATTAGTGGCGAGCGTGAAGGATCGATAATCGATATTTCCCAATTTGAGGCTACGGTAAAGAATCGATTGTTAAGAGGTTCGCTGCACAAAAACAAAAACACATTGAATCTAGAGTTTAGACTCTTGAAAACATTGAGAAGAAAAAATACTCTTGATTCAACCGGATTTTTGCTTGAATCGAAACGAAATCCGTCAAATTAAGAGGCTTGGTTCTTGATTTAAGCTAGATTCCGATTGAATCAAGAGTACTTTTTCTTGTCGATGTTTTCAAGAGTCTGGCCTCTAGATCCAATGTGTTTTTTTGTCCAGTGCAGGGTTTAAAAGTGTTAGATTTGTTTTATTTTCGAGTGAGAACATACATACATGTAAGTCGCTTTACAGCACTCCCTCGCGCTCTACGACTCCTAACCTCCACTGCTCTCTTTCAAACCACAAATCGTCACCTTCCAGGCAAAGTATCACAAGCGCCATGCGACGTTTGAAAATTTCCGCCGCCATTTTATTTCTTTACTGAGAAATTTTTGGTGGAATCTGCTTGGAAATTTCACTTTTTATCGGCTGCGCAAAGAAAATTCAGTGAAACTTTCGGACAGCTTTGTAGAACAATTTCTCTGTAAAAAAATAAAGCGGCGGCGGAAATTTTTAAACGTCGCATGGCGCTTGTGATACTTTGCCTGGAAGGTGACGAAATCTTGGGGGATCGAGCACCTTATCGAGTGAGAACACTGACCAAAATATTACCTGGAATTTTTCGCCCCACGATTTTTTGGTCGTGGAGCTTGGATTTTGGACAACTGTGCGCCGAATCCCTCCGGGATGAGGAGCGCGGCGCGGTTGCTGCGACTCGGTTTGCCCTACATTTAAATCCGTCTCCCCATAATGCGAATACTGCCACCGGCTTCCGAAATAATCGCGGCGGGTGAGACCGGGCCGGTGACAACGCTCGCTTTTTGCGCAGTTTAATTCAATCCCTTCTCCCGTCCCGCGGGAACTCCACGCTCCGCACTTCACGACCCTCTCCTCCCGCGTACGCAATATGCCAACACCATTGTCCCTCCAATTGATGGATTTTTCAACGCGGTGTTCCGTTCATTTTTTGGGCTCAGAGGAGGCAAAAATGAGATTTTATTTGTTTGTTTATTTTAATTTGTTTTTATTTCTTTCATTTAACTTAAAATCGGCTGAATGGAGATGTTGCATGGGTGAGGGATTTGCGATTTGACCATTGATTCTTATGTAAAAGTTCGCGAGAAACACGATGGTGCCACTGGTTTTCTCTGAAATCAACTCCCAAGCTCAAAAAAAGCTCTCAAGTTGAGGCCAAAATGGAGGGGATATCCCGCCCTACCCTGAGAGTCCACCTCTACATCAAGACAAACTCTCCATGCAAAGATAGGGAGCAAATACATTAGCAGTGATGCCGTGTTTTCAGTTTTGGAGTTCCCAAATAAAGTGGCAGCCCTGTCAATGCATTTGCTCCCTATCTTTGCATGGAGAGTTTGTCTAGATGTAGAGGTGGACTCTCAGGATAGCGTGGGATATCCCCTCCATTTTGGCCTCAACTTGAGAGCTTTTTTTGAGCTTGGGAGTTGATTTCAGAGAAAACCAGAGGCACCATCGTGTTTCTTGCGAACTTTTACATAAGAAGCAACAGTCAAATCGCAAATTCCTCACACATGCAACATCTCCATTGGTGGATTTTTCAACGTGGTGTTCCGCTTATTTTTTGGGCTCAGAGGAGGCAAAACAGAGATTTTTTTTATTTGTTTATTTTAATTTGTTTTGATTTCTTTTATCCAACTTAAAATCGGCTGGACTGGCCCGGAATCAAGCTTACTGCACAACTACCGTAGTAGTTGATATAACTACCGGGTCAGTTGTGTCCTCTGCCACGGTAGATAAACTGAAGAAAAAGAAGGGAATAATGTCTCTCGCATTTGTAAAATAATAGTAGTAATTTTTTTCTGATTTTTGTGACGTCAAGTTGACGTCCCTGGCCGAAACCGAGTGACATGGAACAAGGTCATGAAGATGAACGAACCCAGAGGTTTTCCTTTCTTCTCGATGCGCTGCACCATTTAATGGAATTCCAATGCCTGAAGCTGTCCTGACAAGGTTAGGTAACAACTTGGGTGTAGAATTGGATTATCAGTGTGACGGATTTTCGGTACTCTATTAAAATTCCTGAACACTGACTCTTGTCATAGAGTAAACGTTCCAGAATAGCGCTGCTTACTATAGATTATCCTGTGTAGATTCAGTGTAGCTAAGTTCATAATTGGTGGTACTGTTGGAGTGTTGGAGCCCAGATAGTTTTATAATCGTAACTAGCTCATAACTCCTTTGGTGCAAACATTTGAGATTCTGAAAGTGGTGTCATTGGTTTCCTCGTGAAATTTTCTTCAAGAAGCACCGCTTGAAAATTAAAATGTGACGAAATAAACACCAAAATTCTCAGTTTCAGTCAAAAATTTCATGTCCGACCTCTCTGATTGACTCGATCCACTCTGCCGTGCTAAGGAAGAACGCCGTATGAACATTCGAGAGTTGCCAAATTTCCTTTGATAAAATGTTTATTTTTGAGGAAAATTATGAATATTTTTCCTTGAAATTTTCAGGAACTTTAGACCAAAATACAAACAATATTCTCAGAAAAATTCGAAGCAAAATATTCATAAGTTTATCGGGGAATTCGTGTTTTGGCAAGGAAATTTGGCAACGCCTGAAGGCCCATACGGCGTTCTTCCTTGCACGGCATCACTGTGGGCTGGACCGACGACCGCACGTCTGCCGTGCTAAGGAAGAACGCCGTATGAGCATTCGATAGTTACCAAATTTCCTTCGATAAAATGTTTATTTTTGAGGAAAATTATACATTTTTTCCTTTGAAAATTGCAGACACTTTAGATCAAATTCAAACAAAATTATCTGAGAAATTGGTAGAAAAATATTCAAAAGTGTTCCTATAAATTAGTGATTTGCCTGAGGAAATTTGGCAACTCCTGAAGGCTCATACGGCGTTTATCCTTAGCACGGCAGCGTGGCCGCTCATCAGATTCCCGGTCCGGAGGATTGTCAAGGTCGGAATTTTCGGAGTCACGGTAGCCCACCCGAAACCCCAGCTCGGAGGAGGAAGGGGGGCTAGGAAACCACGTAACGACCCGTTGGTCGGCGGCGGCCGCGCGTGGAGAAAGTAACGCCGGTCGCGGGGATCGTAACGGGCGTTATTACGAGCGTTACGTAAGCGGCAGCGGGCCCGGCCCCCGGGTTCCACGAAAAACGCCCGATGCGCCCGCCGCGTCGGCTATTAATATATTCCCACCGCTCGCCACTGAGCGTCCGGAAAACCGTTCTAGGCCAAGTGTACGAGAGTACGGCTTCGCGCTCGACGTCACCGATCGATCCGGCAGCAACATTGTTTTACCTACATTTAAACCTCGAAAAATTATTTAGATGATCAGTTAATATTTGCTGGGTAAAAAAACAGTCGCACAATCTTAGCGACATTGGAATGCTTGTGGTTCCTTTTTGCGAAATGCAATCCCTCTGTCTTTGCTAACAACCCCTCGGACGAAAAAGAAAGAAATTGAGGGAGCACTGGAAAAAAAAATACATTGGATATAGAGTCCAGAGTTTTGAAGACATTGACAAGAAAATGGACTCTTGATTCAATCAGATTTAAGCTTAAATCAAAAGGAAACCCGCTCAAATTAAGAGGCTTGGTTCTTGATTTAAGCTTAAATCTGATCGAATCAAGAGTATTTTTTCTTGTCGATGTTTTTAAGAGTATGGACTCTAGATCCAATGTGGTTTTTTTCCAGTACGTTAAAAATATAGACTTAAGGTCTGAAGGTGCCTCATCAAGAATTGATTGTTTTTCATGCGTTTAAATGGAGGCACCGTGGCTTTTGCAACGTTGAAATCTATTAGAATATCCATTCGAACTTTACTTTATCCTCACGGACTTGACATAGTTGTTGATTTGACAACGTTCCAACGAGGTGTCCAAGTATTTTTCATTGGGGGAAATCCTGATTTATGACTGCTAAATCCTAATTTCGTAAGTTTTCCAAATCCCAGGGTGTCTAGTATTTTTTTAATTTTGAAAAATCCGGATGTTTTCCTGATATTTTATAAAAAATTCCTGATATCATCCTGATTTTTCTCGACTCCTGGCACGGTAGACAAAGAGCAGTAAGACTTTCTCCGCTGAGGAGATTCGCGTGAGAAAAATTTCTGATAAAACGTCTGATTTTTCCGATTTTCCTGATTTTTTTCCTGGTCGGCCAAAATTCCTGATATTTTCCGGTTCCTCCGGTTTTTCCTGATGCCGGACACCCTGAATCCTGATTTTTGCGGAGAAAACTTAAAATTTCTGCATAGCTAGGCGTATGCGCAAACATAAAAAATTCCGATCGGACAGCCGAATTTTCTCGAATCATGATTTTCCGACCGATTTTTCCTCCGATCCTGATGGACCTCAAATCCTGATAGGATAGGGAAAATCGGGAAAATCCTGATGCTAGACACCCTGTCCAACGATCACAGGGGGGAACCCGGGGGCACCAGCCTTGGCGGGCGCACGTTCGGCTGGCTCAGCGGATAAATTCAAGACTCAAGGGCTTGACCGCAAGAAAACCGGACGAGCGACGACGGGGCGCGAAGCACAGTGGTTCGAGTCAATTAGAGAGGTCGGACATGAAATTTTTGACTAAAACTGCAAATTTCGGAGTTGATTTCGTTACATTTTACATTTCAAGGGGTGCTTTTAATAGAAAATTTCACGAGAAAACCAATGGAACCACTTATGGAACCTCAGCAGTTTGGTGTAAACGGAGTTATAAGCGTTTAAAATTTCCAAATTTTGTCCGACCTCTCCTAGTGACTCGATCCACCGTGCGACGGTGCGGTAAAAGAACGCATAAATACCACCGGCTAGCCATCGACCGAATCCAGCCCGCGCACCGACCGCCGCCGCGCCACTACAGCCGCCAAGGGGGGAGGGGGGCGGCTGGAGGATGTTGCCCTTCCTCGGAAACTGGTTTAAATTCTTAAGTCAGGGCGAGGGGGGGGGGGGGGGCAGTGATGGTTGAAGGAACGACGACGGATGCCGCGAAAGCGAAGGGGGATCGCTTTTGGTGATGGACATGGACAATGGTCATCCACGGCGCGGCGTGAGTAAACGCCATGAAGCAGTATTTGATTTTTTGTTGAAATATCACAGCTCGAAAATGTGAGTAATCGATGTAAACAAAATTTCCTGAGACATTACTTTGACTTAAAGCGTCGTTTCTGGTTGACATATTTTTTTCTTCTCTCCCCCCCCCCCTTATTTTTTGTACGATTTTAACACAATATCAGTTTTGGAGTAAAAAAAGCGTCGTTTTGCTACCATTTAATTAAAGTGGAAGTTACGATTGCAAAACAACGTTTCTTCAACTTAAAAAAAAACTGACTTCAAGTTTAAAAACCAGCCAAATTTAGCATTAAAATGTGTTTGTCCAAACTCTGTCTGATTTTTGCATGAGATCAGAAGAAAAATAAGGGACATATATTTAACCGCAGATTCACCACAATATGCGCGCCGAGTTGCCAAAAATAATCATGAATTAAATCTGAGAGCTGGCAACCACGCCGGGGATGCTGTGCAGTAACCGCGGATTTTGCACTGTCGGCGCCGCAGCAGCCGCCGGAATCCAGAGGACCTCTTCCCTGGTCAGAAATTACCGGTGGCTCCAGCAGGTCCAGGTCGCCCCGTCCCTCTTGTCCAGTTCATCGATCGCATTATTTCGTGAGGGTTGGATTACAGGTTCTGCCGCCCATAATTCGGCCCTTCACCGAGTTGGACGCCACTCAAACCTGATGCGGACAGTGCGATTCGACTCCTGTGTCGATTTTTCGTACCTCTTCCCCTTCGCGGTGGACTGGAAATAAGATTCATAGGAGAACGCCTCTTCTACACGTTCGCCGATTTTTTGCTTCGAGTTGAGAGCCGATATTCGACCACACACGGGTACGACTGGCAGGGCACTATATCGGTTTTTTGTAGTGCCTGTAAGGTGAGTGGAGGCCGCGTTAAAAGTTTTTCCTTGAACAGCCCCTTTCCTTAAAGCGGCAGCTGCACCTGCGGGCTTTTATACCACTTTTATAGGTAATCAATTCCCGGTAACTTTGCCATTTTATCTTAGTAATTCTACCACAGTCGATAAAAAGTATTGGCGTTTTTACCAAGGTCCAGTAAAATTACCGAGAAAGTTCAATTATTTTACCGAGATTTCTCGGTAAAATTACCAAACCTAAAAATGGTAATTTTACCAAGAAAAAACTGGGATCAAATAGAACCCTGAATTCTTGGTAATTTTACCCTTTTCTTAGTAAATACACCGAGATTTTTTTTCAGTGCATTTTAAACTTTCAGGGGTGCTTGTAGAAGAAAACTGCACGAGGAAACCAACGAAACCACCTTCAGAACCTCAAAGTTTCGTACAAACGGAGTTATAAGCGTTTAAAGTTTCCAAATTTTGTCCGACCTCTCCTATTGTCTCGACCCATACAAACAATCTGTTCAGAGGATCAGAGGTTGTCGCGTTAAAACCACATGAAGGTGATTTATTAATATTTAAACTGTCCGTGTGGGAGGGACGCGCGACTAGGGACCCAACGGTAGCCGGCAAAGCCACGTTTCTTGCCCACCTGAGACCTGATTTTCCACCCCGCTGATTTTTATTACACCAGGTCCTTAACTCGAGAGCTCCGAGCATAGGCCCCCGATCCGGGCTTCGTTCCGGAAATTCTCCATAGAGATTGAAGTCCAGTGGCGAGACGTGAATGATCGATTATCGATATTTCCCCATTTGAAGCTATGCTAAAGAATCGATTATTAAGGTGTTCGTTGAGAACACCCTGTTTATCGACCCTTCTCCATGGATTTAAATGGCAGATCAATCGATAAATCGCAAAGCACGCCACGCTACTGTTGAAGCCTTCCGTTTCTCGCGGAATCAATCGCGATATCGCCAATTTCCTCGAGGAAGAACGTAACCCCATGTCAATGTTGCCAAATTTTCCCTCGCAAATTGAAATTTCACTTGGAGCATCTGAGGCATTTCCAACAGAAAATGTCACCGATTTTCCTTCTGATCTTATGCAATAATTAGACAGAATTTAGACAAACATTGGACAAATAAGTTCTTTCAAATAATTGATTGGTTCGAGTCAATTTTGCAACCTTGGAATGGAGTTAAGTTCCTTCGTCCGGAGAGCAACAATATGATGCAGTGGCGTGGCGTGCTTTGCGATATATCGATCGATCTGCCATTTAAATCTATGGGAAAGAATCGATTATCAAGGTGTTCGCTGCGAACACCTAGATAATCGATTCTTTACTACAGCTTCAAATGGAGAATCGATTATCGATCTTTCACGCCACGCCACTGACGATATGTACTAGACCGAAAAGCCGTAAAAAAATAACCGCGCTAAGTAATAAACAGGATTTTCGCGAGTGTTTGAAATGATTCCATGCAGAAAGCGTAAAATTGGGAAATTCCGAGTTTCCACAATTTACGCATTATTGATTTTGGTGGAGTGCCAGATTACCTCGTCGTCACTCCATACTGAGTTGAAATTAGTGAACCTTCCGGGAGAGTTTTGGTCTGAACGTACGGACGAAAATGTAAAAAATTTAGCGAGCATGTGATTTTGCCGGCAATATTGTCGAGAGATCAACGACTGAATGCGGTGTTTTCTTTCTTTCCTGTCCTTCTTTTAAAGGTTAATTTTCTGTTTACTAAATAAAATTCACTAAAGTGAGCCACACTGGAAAAAAAAAACAAAAACACATTGGATCTAGAGTCCAGACTCTTGAAAACATTGGCAAGAAAGAAATACTCTTGATTCAATCGGATTTTTGCTTGAATCAAAACGAAATCCGCTTAAATTAAGAGGCTTGGCTCTTGATTGAATCAAGAGTACTTTTTCTTGTCGATGTTTTTAAGAGTCTGGACTCTAGATCCAATGGGTTTTTTTTCCAGTGTTGCGCAAGCCAGGGAAGGGAGCGCGGTCGAGTGTCGAGTCGTCTTCACAGTGTGATGCTCCTTCAATCCAGTTTGCAGCAATGTGCATATACGGGTAGTCGAATAGTTATCGCAAATAACGCTCGCATTGCATTTGGTGCAATGCGAGAAGTATTCATGCAGTCTTGTAGGCGCTAATATGCCCTGACGCCGACCGCACTGTTTGGAGCAATGCGTGAAGTATTCCTGCAGTCTTGCAGGCGCCATTATGAGTTTGACACCGACCGCACCGTGTTCGGCGTGATTATTCGAACTCGCGTTAGGATAATCACCAATGTGGTTTTTTTTTCCCCAAGCATACGAGTATGGATAAAGTATAATCTAAAATTTAAGTTAATGAGATAGACAATGGGATTCCCGGCTTTAAAACACACGGATAGCGAACAGTAACGCTACACGCCGAATTCAGGCGGACGAAAGACGGCTCAGCAAAGCAGAAAAAAGGAAAAGAAAAAAAAAGGGAAGCAAGGTGGTTGGCGCGCAAAATAAAGTTTTAATTGAAGCGAGGAGCGGCCACAAGTTAGGCAACTTCCAAGGCCGCTTTACGAATTCAGTAGAGGCATCGACCTCATCGATGAGATCAACGTTTCACAGAAGCATATTCGCTCCATTTCTCCTCCTATTCCTTCTCCCGTCACTCCAATTTGGTTCTAGCATGATTCAGCTACGACCCTCCATTTTCGGTCGATTCTCGTTGTTAGAAGGAAACAACAAAAAATGTTGGGGAAAAAATTAGGGGATTGACGAGAAAAAATTAGATGAAAATAAATATAGACTAGTTTGTCGTGGCATTCGTCACAACTAACATAACCGCTTAAAGCAGTACGAGGAAAGAATGGTAAAAATAAATACACGAAGGATGAAAAAATAGAATGGACGATAGAAGATCTGAAGCGGAATCGTGTGACTGGATTCAGTTAAACTTTTTGATTCACAATCAGTTACACTTTCGGCACAGAATGAAGAAGACCGAAATTCGATACTTATCTCCACTCATTATCGGTGACGCGTTGATGCTGCTTCGATGAATAAACGTCTAGTTTTTCCTCATCGATATTACTTTGAACGAAAAAAACGTCTGCTACGGTTTTTATCACAGCGCGACATTCGTTACAAAAACAAAAACTAGTCTCAATTCGTGCCTATCATTTGCGTTGGATCGGTTATTTAATCAAAATTAAATCACAGGAAACAATCCAACACAGATTTTTCATATTTAACAGGGAACCAAGAATTACTTAAAAGCGGTAATCATGACAGTCGAGGTAGGTACAACATAGACTGCATTTTGTAATAGGAAGCTACAATTTTTGACTCATCTATCAAACCACTTGCCTGAATAGGGATTAACTAATGGCGAATAGGCTCTTTCTAAAATAAGTAAAAAAATAGTTTCTAATGGAGATGTTGCATGTGTGAGGAATTTGCGATTAGACTGTTGATTTTTGTGTAAAAGTTCGCGAGAAAAACACGATGGTGCCACTGGTTTTCTCTGAAATCATCTCCCAAGCTCAAAAAAAGCTCTCAAGTTGAGGCCAAAATGGAGGGGATATCCCGCCCCACCCTGAGAGTTCACGTCTACATCAAGACAAACTCTCCATGCAAAGATAGAGAGCAAATACATTAGCAGGGATGCCGTGTTTTCAGTTTTGGAGTCCCCAAATAAAGTGGCAGCCCAGTCAATGTATTTGCTCCCTATCTATGCATGGAGAGTTTGTTTTGGTGTAGAGGTGGACTCTCAGGGTAGGGTGGGATATCCCCTCCATTTTAACCTCAACTTGAGAGCTTTTTTTGAGCTTGGGAGATGATTTCAGAGAAAACCAGTGGCACCATCGTGTTTCTCGCGAACTTTTACATAAGAATCAATGGTCAAATCGCAAATTCCTCACACATGCAACATCTCCATTTTCATTGAATTTCCAATTGGATTTGACGGTAAAGTTGGCAACTGCTACGCACTTCACCACGTGGGGGCACATATCCCATGACGCAATGCGTGGCATCACGCACCCAAATTCCAGATCCGCAACTCTCGAGGCGGCTGCGGCTCGGAGAAATGCTCAATTCTCTCCGGATTCCGCATATTTTAGCACCTGCCAGGGAATGCTTTGCGATATATCGATTGATCTGCCATTTAAACCCATGGAGAAGAATCGATAAACAGGGTGTTGGCGACAAATACCTTGAAAGTCGATTCTTTACCGCAGCTTTAAACGGGGAAATATCGATAATCGATCATCGCTGTCACGCCGATTGACGAATATCTGGTCCACGTTATACCAGCTGTGCGAGTGTCAGTCAAGTTCGTGTTTCAGCCTTTTTCTGGCTCGGCCGACTCGACTCGTTTGCTATACTGCCGTGCTAAGGAAAAACGCCGTATGAACCTTCAGGCGTTGCCAAATTTTCTTTGGTAAATCACGCATTTTTGGGAACATTTATAAATATTTATCTTCCAATTTTACAGATAATTTTGCTCGCAATTTTACCTAAATTTTCTGAAAATTTCAAGGCAAAATATTCATAAATTTACTCAATAATAAACATTCAATCGGAGGAACTTTGACAACTCTCGAATGTTCACACGGCGTGCTTCCTTAGCACGGCAGTGTGCGAGTATGCACGATACTCAACGGAAAAATTTCTGATTTTTTCCCTCACTTGGGCTCCTGATACAAACTTCAAAATTCGGCACGCTGGGTTCATCAAAAATCTCGCCCCTCTACACTGGAAAAAAAGTCTCTTGGATATGGAGGTCCGAATCCTGCAAAATTTGACAAGAAAGAATACGCTTGATTCTATCGGATTTTTGCTTGAATCGAGAGCCTAGCCTCTTAATCTGAGTGGATTAATTTCCTTTCGATTCGATCAAAAATCCAATTGAATCAAGAGTATTTTTTCTTGTCAAATTTTTCGAGATTTAGAACTCTACATAGATCCAAGATTCATCTATAGATTTTTCTTACCAGTGCATCTAAACAATCATCAAAGATGACGCGACCACACAACTTAGAAACATTACGTATACACCTGCAAAAACAAGATGATGAAAAATTGATTGCTGATAAGGATTTTGCTTGAATCGAGAGCGGAGCCTCTTAATCTCAGCGGATTTCCTTTCGATTCAAGCGAAAATCCGATTGAATCAAAAGTATTTCTTCTTGTCAAATTTTTCAAGAATTTGAACTCTAGATCCAGGAGATATTTTTTTATCGGTGCATCTAAACAACCATCAGGGATGACGCAACCGCACAGCTTAGAAACATTACGCATAAAACTACACAAATAAGGTTCCATAAAATTCTAACAAATTAGAACCTCCTAACAGTCGAGAAAACGCATAAATCAATACAGCAAGACCGTTACACCGAGCTCCGTATCGCGGGATGAAATTCCATACGAATTTTCTCGAGAGGCGCGATCATTTCCGTGAAGCCGTTGCCCTTTTGCGCCCCCCCCCCCCTCCACCCCCCCCATCGAAAGAAAATACCAGTCGGACCGTTACGACCCACGGACGGGTCGACAAGATCTCGTCGAAATCCGGGGAAAAATCCGATCCAAAACGGGGAAAATTAGAATGGAATTCCTGACCGAGGACTCGACTCGACAACGGCGAGGTCCGCGATTTTACGTAAGCGGATTTCGACCGGACCATGTGCGTCACTCTCGTAATATGCAAATCTACCGGTTTTACGTTCGGAGTTTTCGACGGATCTCCTGAGATCCTCGAGTTTAATGTCTCCGTGGAGTTCTCAATTCCCTCCGCAATCTGATCTCCTCACCGCGATGTCTTCGTGAAATTTAAAATCTTGTTCGCGTGAAATGCAACGTTGCACTGAAAAAAATTCACGGCGTTTTTACCAAGGTCCGTTAAGAGTCCAGACTCTTAAAAACATCGACAAGAGAAAATACTCTTGATTCAATCAGATTTAAGCGTAAATCAAGAACCAAACCAAGAAACCAAAATGGCGCCTGCAAGACTGCAGGAATACTTCACGCATTGCGCCAAACAATGCGGTCGGCGTCAGGGCATATTAGCGCCTACAAGACTGCATGAATACTTCTCGCATTGCACCAAATGCAATTCGAGCGTTATTTGCGATAACTATTCGAATACCGGTATATGCACATCGCCGCAAACTGGATTGAAGGCGCATCACACTGTGAAGACGACTCGACACTCGACCGCGTTCCCTTCCCTGGCTTGCGCAACACTGGAAAAAAAACCCATTGGATCTAGAGTCCAGACTCTTAAAAACATCGACAAGAAAAATACTCTTGATTCAATCGGATTTTCGCTTAAATCAAGAATCACGCCTCTTAATTTGAGCGGATTTCCTTTTGATTTAAGCTTAAATCTGATTGAATCAAGAGTATTTTTTCTTGTCAATGTTTCCAAGAGTCTGGACTCTCGATCCAATGTGTTTTTTTTTCCCTCAGTGAGTGATAAAAGGACTCTTTTTGGGATTTAGGTGGGCCCGGGTACGTGTGTTTACGCCACTTTCTCTTTCATAGTTGCATCCAACTCAAATAAAAGTATTAATCATAGAAAAGTATTATCGACTCAAAAAAACTGAAGACTGGAAAAATGGACATACCTAGCGGTTTCCGCAAGTCCCGATTGTTCTCAATTATTCTTAAAACTGAACTCAGAGCCTTCAATTCCAAGAGACATTTCACGTGCGATTCTATCTTTCGACCATGCACGCTATCCCGCTCTCAGTTCATGTAAAAAAATCCCAGGTGGCGACAAAAAAGTGTTTTCCGCGCTGTGCCGAAAGGTGCTGTCGTTATTCGTGAACCTGTTCTCCAGTATTCATGACCCAATTTTGGTCGGCCTAATTCCATCAACGCGGATGATTCGGAACTCATAGCGTAACTACGATTCTGTGACGTCACACTAGAAGATGAAACTCGGCCGCGGTTTAACACGCGTTCTTATGGGAGAACACTTGCCGCGCGATGATTTCTCGCCGATATCTTTTTCAGGGTTGATCTGACGCAAAATTTCATAAGAACCTTTTCGAAAGAGGATGAAATTTCACTGTAGAAAACTAACTAACCCATTTGTGCCATTGTCTAAAAATCGAGGAAATGAAAGCGTAACACCGAAAATCGTTACTCCACTCAGATTCAAACGGGCCGCTCGCGCAACTTCGGCCGATCGAGAGCCACTCTGATTGGTCCACGCAGCGACTGCCTCACTCATCGATGCACCGATGACCCGGAGATGCTTGTTGTTTTCGGTAAATATCTACTAGCTTGACGTCACAAAACTGACTAGTTACGGCCTACGAGTTTCCAAATTTTGTTCGACCTCTCCTATTGTCTCGACCCATCGTGCGTCGGAGGAGCGACGAAACACGGAACGGAAAAAAGCGAAAACGGTAGCACGTATCGGAGGGGAAAAAACAACCGGGAGAAGCTATCCCTGACCTACCCGAATCGAATCTGCCGTGTCGCTTTAATTGGATTTGTTTGCCGGTGACGCAACAGTAAGAACGCCCCGGTCGCGTCGCGGATTCATCATCTCATGAAATATTGAATCATAAATCTGAAATCTCCCCGCGGTCGGACGAGATAGCGTCACCCTCCCGACGCGGAGGCGTATACCTCGATTTCTACGTGAGCTCTGTTTCACGAATAAATCCATGCTTTGCGGGGCTCATGCGGGAGTCGAGATACGTCCTCACGCCGAAAGAACGACGATGTAGTGTCTTAAACGTTTGAATATTCGAATCGCATTAACTCGGTCCAAACTTGTTTTCGACGGGCAAATTCGGGACTAGTTTTCTCGGCGTGTCCTCGATCAGTTTTTCTAAAAAAATCGAGGAGTTTCAGTTTTGGGTTTATTTTCTGGCGGGAAAAAAATATATTTTCAAATTTTCGATATCCTGAGAGGAAATTCCTGAGCATGCCTACTTCGTTGAAAGGGGATTTTCATTTTCGGAAGAGAAAACAAGCTGCTGGTTCCAACACTACTGTGTTGGAGAGCTCGCCTTTGGGAAACTATTAACAACTATTAATGCTTTTTTCTGAAATTGTATATGTATTAAATGAATCTTTACCCAATTATCAGAAGTTACATGCCGATGCAAAATGTTATGACGTAATTTCGTAAGTCAAATTTTTCACATTTCAATAAATAAAGAGAAATAAAGAGAGAGAAATGGAATTATCTTTTATGAATGTGATTTTGCGGCAAATGTTGCAATGGCTATTTTTGCCATCGCATTTTTGTTTCTGGCTTTCATCGTTGATAAGCTTTTTCTTAACTTGTCAACAATGTAATGAAACCATATGATTTAATTTTAATTTTTTTTTTTTAAATCAAGTCGCCAACTTGAATTAAGGTTATACTTTGTTAAGCTGGCAGTCTGAAATTCTGAATTTTTATCGGCACAGAGTTCAAAGAAACTATAATTGAGCACGGTTCGGAGGAACGTTTCTGCCATAATTCTTACACAATACTTATGGTATACACTAAGAGCTGAAAAGGAACTCCCTTGAATTTTAGCGTGGAGCTCGAAAGACCACTTCAAGTCTTTGTATGCGAGTGGCTCAATGGAGCACATCACGCCTTTGTGGGTATGCGGTGGCTCAATGGAGCACCTCGCGCACTATAAATAGCACGGAGCTCGAAAGAGCACTTCATGCATCTGTATTTTAAGGTTAAAATGAACTCTAAAGAAACTCAATGCGAGGCTCAAACGAACTCCCAAGCATTCTTAATGCGAGGGGCTCAAACGAATCCTAAAGCATTCTTAATATGAGGTTTAAACAAACTCTGAAAGGATCCCAATGCGAGTCTCAACCGAGCTCTCAAGCATGCAATTATTTTGAGGTTAATTAACCTTCTATGGTACCAATAACGGCAGTCTTAAGGATTATCCATTAATTATGCGCAAATCTCAATCTTAGTCTTAGTAACTTAAAATTAATTGAACTTATTAAATCACGTCGAGGTCACCATGTTTTTTTATTTTAAGAAATAATAACAATTGCAAGTACAACTGCACACAAAAACGGCATTGAAAAGATAAGAGGATGATAACATACAATTAGGTTATTTGCTATAAAACCATAGCAACATGCTATGATATGCTCGGCCACTGGAAAGTGCTGCTCTCTAGTGTAGCAAACGAGGAACAATTAATCCTCAGTTGAATGAGGGAACGGAAATGTTCGACGGAGGAAAACTGTAACCCGCGAAAATTCAACTTTTAGACGTTGAAATCAATGGGATTTTGGCCGTTCCTCCGCCGGCAACGAGAACCATACATTTGTCGCCACCGACACTACCAATGCTAAAAGAAATCGATCGCAAAGAGCTCTCCCGAGTGGGCGAGCTCAAAATAAGTCGAAATATGAAGCTCTGAGAGCCCAAACTGGCTGCTGAACATCCTAAACGAAAAACGGTAGAAATATGCCGGTGTCATACTTCAGATTCCAATATCAAAGGAAAATGGTCAATTCCCTGACATATCCTAGTTTTCCCCGACCGAGGCAACCCTGTACACGGAGAAAAAAACTTCGTGCGTGGGACCCGAAGTTTAAGTCATATGGATCTCTGAAGTTTTCGGATTGAGCATCTGAACACTTTAGGTCTAGCTGTCGAGGTTCGGATCACACATCTGAAACTTCAGTTCTTACATCTGAAGTACTTCAGATGTAGGAACCGAAGTTTTTCGGATGTGAAAACCGAAGTACTTCAGATGTAAGAACTGAAGTTTCAGATGTTTGATCCAAACCTCAGCAGCTGGACCTAAAGGGTTCAGATGCTCAATCCGAAAACTTCAGAGATCCATATGACCTAAACTTCGGGTCCCACGCACGAAGTTTTTTTCTCCGTGGCAGAGAGTCAAATAAAGCCTGATAACCTCTCTCACAAAAAAATTCTACCCTCAAAACGAGAGATCTAAAGAGCGCGTTTGGGAGGAAAACAGTTAACGCATAGCTCTATCTCTTTCCATTCATAAACACTGAAAGTGGATCAAGTTGGGAGCGAGCGTGTTTCGTCACCGTGTTTATTTTTCCTCTCCGAAATGCAGGTCTCGCGACCGCCCGACTTATTAAATTCAGCGCTCGATGAAAGAGCCAAGAGAGTGTAATTCCAATCAATTCCGTCGGGGAAAGGGGGAAAAACTCGTCGTCATGACTTCCGCCAATTGTCACTTGAGAGCGTCGATCAATAATCCTGTCACTTTCGTTCGGTTCGCTTCATCGTTGACCCACATCCAAGGGGAAAAAGAGCCCTGCAATGGGAATGTTGCACGTGTGAGGAATTTGCAATTTGACTGTTGATTCTTACGTAAAAGTTCGCGAGAAACACAATGGTGCCACTGGTTTTCTCTGATATCTCTGAAATCAACTCCCAAGCTCAAAAAAAGCTCTCAAGTTGAGGCCAAAATGTAGGGGATATCCCACCCTACCCTGAGAGTCCACCTCTACATCAAGACAAACTCTCCATGCAAAGATAGGGAGCAAATACATAGGCAGGGTTGCTGCGTGTTCAGTTTCGGAGTCCTCAAATAAAGTGGCAGCCCTGTCAATGCATTTGATCCCTATCTTTGCATGGGGAGTTTGTCTTGGACTCTCAGGATAACGTGGGATATCCCCTTTATTTTGGCCTCAACTTGAGAACTTTTTTGAGCTTGGGAGAAGATTTCAGAGGAAACAAGTGGCCCTGTTCTACGTATAACTCTATGGTTTCCAGGGCTTATGCGGAATTAGAGACACGGTCTTACGTCAGAGTTACGACGAAATATGGTCCAACCAATCCCGCGCTTAATACCCTCCAAAAGTACACCATCTAAATTCTTTACACAGTGAGTGTAAAAACATCCGTCCTTACTTCACATCGACAATGAGCTCTCTGCTTACACGGACGTTAAACAAATGGACCTCTTCCTCCTCCTTGAAAAATTGAGCGGAACAAGCGTGGAGAACAATGGTTGAAATTAAGGCGAGGAAGTAAATCCAGCGGCGTGGCGTGTTGTGCGACATATCGATTGATTTGCCATTCAAACCCATTGAAAAGGATCGATAGAAAGGGTGTCCACAACGACCACTTTAAAAATCGATTCTTTACCACAGCTTCAAACGGGGGGAAATATCGATATTCGATCATTGAGGCCTCGCCAATCCTTGACGTTGGCAAACGATTCGATCGATCCGAGCAAACACTCGCGGCCCGTTGAAACACTGTTGCCAGATTATGCTGAAAGATCAACGTGTCTCCGTTTAAAAGCATGGAAACTATTCGAATTTTACCGTACAGCCTGGCAACAATGCGGGTTGAGATCGTTGATTGCAAGTCGGAAGTGGGGCGCAAACAATCCCGGCTTCTCGCCCGTCACTTTCCGTTTTTATTTGGACTTCAGTTTGCAATTAGGAACTACAATTTCTGGCTCAAACATAAAGAAATCAACGTGCATAGGGAAACTAATGGTACACGCGTTGTTTTTAAACCGAGATCGGAATTGTAGTTCCCGAGTGCAAAATGTAGTCCATTTCCGTCTTACATGCCCCGATTCCGTATAGTTTTCATCAGTGGCGTGGCGTGAATTGCGATATATCGATTGCTATGCCATATAAAACTATGCTAAAGAATCGATTATTAAGGTGTTCGCTGCGAACACCCTCTTTATCGATCCTTTTCCATAGGTTTAAATGGCAGAACAATCGATCAATCGCAATTCACGCCACGCCACGCCACTGGTTTTCGTCGAATCTACCAAGAGCTTACATTAGCTTACCCGATTAAGCCAGTATCACACGATCAAAGTAGAGCTCTCAGAAGGGCACAAATTCTGCAATTTCTCAGTCAATGGAGATGTTGCATGTGTGAGGAATTTGCGATTTGACTGTTGATTCTTATGCTAAAGTTCGCGAGAAACACGATGGTGCCACTGGTTTTCTCTGAAATCAACTCCCAAGCTCAAAAAAAGCTCTCAAGTTGAGGCCAAAATGGAGGGGATATCCCACGCTATCCTGAGAGTCCACCTCTACATCAAGACGAACTCTCCATGCAAAGGTAGGGAGCAAATACATTGACAGGGCTGCCACTTTCTTTGGGGACTCCAAAACTGAAAACACGGCAACCCTGCTAATGTATTTGCTCCCTATCTTTGCATGGAGAGTTTGTCTTGATGTAGAGGTGGACTCTCAGGGAGAGCGTGGGATATCCCCTCCATTTTGGCCTCAACTTGAGAGCTTTTTTTGAGCTTGGGAGTTGATTTCAGAGAAAACCAGTGGCACCATCGTGTTTCTCGCGAACTTTTACACAAGAATCAACAGTCAAATCGCAAATTCCTCACACATGCAACATCTCCATTCATCGATCCATGGTGAAAATCGTGTTTCTCGCGGGATTTCACAACGAGACGCTCGCATAAATCGAGGATCCCCTTCGAATGCAAGAGCGCAACGATAAAACGAGACAGCATGTTCGTGGGTAAAAATCGATGGAAATACGCACTGTGCCGTTGCGTCACTTCGGGCCCCGAGTCCCACCTGAGCTTTCAGGCAGGTCCCCCGCATCTGCGAACATCTCGCTCCCCGCTCGCTCTGCCGCGGAAAAACGGGAGGGAGCTGAACGTCCCGATAAAACAAAGACAAAAAAAGCGGAGAAAAAACGTGGAAAAAAGAAGCAAGGCTGCCGAGAGGCTAATGCACCCGACACTCGCACAGTTCTCCCGTCCGCGTCGCAGTGTTGCCAAACCCCACTCGAAATTCCCCAGAGACAATATGTCTCGGGGACCTTTTACCGGGCTGCCGCGCAGTGTTCGAAACTCACAGGCGCCAACGTAACGAGTCAAATTCGTCTAAGAAATCGGTCATGGTGCCTAAAAAATGAAGGCTCTGCGTAATCGTGGCCTCTAAAATATGCCCTCCCCCCCCCCCCAAAAAAAAAAAAATCCTTGTTTTTCGGTGGTTGTTTGGTGATTTTTTTTTAAAAAAAAAACTGTCGGTGAAAACTGTGTGGTTGTCTTGACTCTCAGTACAAAGGGACTCCAGGTGCCTCTAAAACGATATGATATTGTCTCTGAAAATTTCCCTCACTTTTTTAGAGCGAGCCGGCAACCTGGCCGTCGTGAGCTCCTCATCCTCCGCGCGGGCTATTATTAAATAACCTATTGAGAGCCATGTTGCCGAATTGCCGCGGCCTCGATTTCGGAACCACCTATCTACTACGAGGATCCCGGCAGCAGTTACGCGCTTTTTCGCTGGGTACTCCTCGGTGGCGTGGCGTTAATTGCGATATATCGATTGTTATGCCATTGAAACCTATGGTAAAGAATCGATTATTAAGGTGTTCGCTGCGAACACCCTGTTTATCGATCATTTTCCATAGGTTTAAATGGTATAACAATCGATATATCGCAAAGCACGCCACTGGTACTCCTAACACATTATTCCACCGTCCGGCTGTCGCGTCAGAGACACCTCCACTCCGCGCCTGCGAGTCCAGGGATGCAACCCACCGTGCGACCCGTAGAAAATACTCGGTTTTGCCCGTTGACCTCGCCTTGACCCCTGGGCCTCGAACTGGGGCGAAACAATGTTGGGGTCAGTGTTCACGACCTTGGCATTCAGAGGGACAGCTAATAAATCGATTTTCGACCTGATAGGTGGCACAATTTTAGACATACTCCGGAAAATATAAGATCATTATCATCAAATAAAGGATAGTGATTCAAAACACCCTAAGTGCAATCAGGTGTCACCAGAAGTGAGCGAATGCGACCAGAACCAGTCTAGTTCCATAGCCAGAGTGCAAAGTGTTTTCTAACTTAGTTGGGCAGAGGCTGATTCAGGTAAAACGCATTGAAATCTAAAAATTGTCCAGATATTTCTCTCACTCTAGGTATGGGAATTTGATAACTCTTGAATGGCAATTCTGAACTCAAAAATTCTCTTGAATTTAGAGTCAGGGACAACCCCTAAATACCTAGATCCTTGTAAAAAATTGGACCGAGTTTCACAGAAAGGAACCAAGCCACATCAGCTATTGCCAAGTTTAACTGGGCAATTGAATTTTTTGCGAAAGAACGCTTGTTCGGATTTCCGTGAAAATTTTAAGGAATTTGCTTTGTACCATGGAGAATTTTCACTGAAATTTGCAGGAAAATCCGCACAACCGTTTTCATGTAAAAAATTAAATTGCCCAATTAAATTTGGCAATAGGTGATGTGGCTTGGTTTCTTTCTGTTTGACGCGGTCCAATTTTTTCTACAAAAAAAAAAAAATATTCTCCTTCTGGGTATAATCATATTTCTTTCAAGCTGAAAGAGAGTGTGAGCGTTGGTAAAATCAAACGACATGTTAGGGCACTTAGGATATTCCTAGTTTTTACTCTTCAAAAATGATAACAGCAAACTTGCACTTCAAAGAGAATATCAAACACAAGTCTGTTCTCATATAATTGATTGGCATTCTGCTTTACTATTCTGATATAATTGAACTTTGCAGCACGCTAGAGCCTTCCTAACTAAACAGTAACCTGTGTTGATATTGATACAATTCTACAATAAGTTGAATAGGTAGGTTCTAATCTTACCTTATGGTCTCCACGATCTCCAACGCTCCATCATGTTTATCCTGCAACAAAAAGTAAGAGAAACATTATCAGCTTAAAAAGGACTGCAAAAACAGCAAGGGTGGGGAAATAAGTACATGAGGAGTTTCTTGCAAAACCTGCGATCTACACGGTTCGTCCTAGAAATTCCGTTAATATATTTCACAAAGCAGACAATTAATTAACCCATTAAAATCTTCCATCAGAATTTGCTTCAAAATTTTCTCCCTCATATTCAATTAACTCCAGTTATTTAACTGACTTCTATTCAGACTCCAATTAATTAAATCTCTGATGAATGAAAAATGAGGTGAAGGAAGAAACTCCTGTGTCAAAGTGATGGCTTACAATCTAAACCTATGTCTGGATTCCTCAATCATACTGCCAAACTTTTAACATACAGATCTACTCTACCCCTGTTTATTTTTATCCTAATGTTCAGTGGCTACAAAATAACAGTTAATACCACCTGTCCTCTTAAAATATCAGCACTAACGCATAAAGTGGGTTAATGGTCATGACCTTTCGTGCGCCAGAGGCAAAAACAGGCACACGAGAGAAACAAATGACTCAACTTTGAACGAGCTTTGATAAGTGGGATGTACTCTTCAGAGCCTCTACAATTTTATTTCAAGTTCTGATAACACCAGGCAGTAATTGAATCTCCTACATGCGTGAGTTTACTAGCTTACATAAGATCTGGACTTGGTTCGAAACGCAATACATCTCTTCTGCTCACTGTGTGGTTGCAAATAAGTCCTTATCATCATTATTACATTGAAAATGTTAAACCAATCGATTTGATAACACCCCGACAAGAAAGACGTATGAAAAGAGCTTACTTGAATGACTGATAACAGAGGAGTGGAAAATCTCATTCTTAGAATTAAATTTATCACAATAGGTAGAGAATTTTGCACTTGACAGTATGACTGAACACTTGAGTATGTTGCAAACGGCTGATCATCTCAGAATGTGAAGGATGATATTGCTGAATGATTAATTTCAGTTAATTTTCATCTGATAGGTAATTTTACAATGATTGAAGGTAAGATTCAAAACATTTCAATTTGCATCAAAGCACATTGTTCTTCAAAAATTATGTTCAGGAAGGAAAGTATGTCAGTAGATAATATGTCTCGGTCCCTTTAAATGAAGAATCTGTCTAGGAAAAATAATTTAAGACTATGATGGTCTCCTGTAGTGGAATTATGATTCCAATTGCCAAGACTGATAACAAAGACATCCAACACCAAAATTTTGAGACCCTACGTGAGCATGCATTTCTTGTAAAAATAAATAGTTTGATGGCCTATAACTTGGTGTTATTTTTCTTTTAAAAAACCATAACTATGCATACTTGCATGTGCTACGGCTGTAGCTTAAACTATTTCCTGTGCTACTTTTTGCTGAAAAGCAACACCTAAACCTCGTACACATTAACACTTGTACACTTTATTATCGAAGTCAAATTATTTCGAAAAACAAAATTATTTTATGTTAAATGTTGCAGAGACTACAACTTCTCCTAATAATTGCTGGAATTCAAAAGAGAACTGCAGTGTTAAATTACTTGCTTTCATGCCTCTTGTTGCCTCTTTTCTCATGCCATTTTTGTTTTCTATATCTCTTGACATTTTGGATGGGGGTGGTTATTGTCAATGACGAGATTCTTGATAGTTCTGAGTTAAACTTTGAGGGAAGTCCCCTGGTAGGCACACCCTAAAACTTACTATGTCCATGCTCTCTTTATCACAACTTTCAACAAGAAGCTTAAGCCCAAATCCAAGCAACCACATGAAAATACCTTAAGGTTACTGATGATATGATGAGAATAAGGTTAGGTAATCTCTGACTGGCCTCAATTGGCATCACTACATGAATGCGTATGAAACCAGTGACAGAGTGATAATATAAACAAGATTTCGATGTTGTCTCAACAAACGCTGAGCAAGCTCTGAGAGACAACAAACTGAGTCTGAAGTGGCACTTGATAATGCAATACGCTGATCTCACTTGAGATGAGACTGCAAGTGCAGTATTATAACCTAGATAGAATTGGTTCCGACTCAATCACCTCCATGATCTAGTTTCATTTTTTCCCTCGCTTGATTCAGAGTGACTTATTGTGAACTGATACAGCGTTGAGAGACTCTTGGTTATCCCTACTCTACTTGGGTCATTGTATCTCTGAATCTTCTGTATCAGTGGTTGGTTCTTTGATGTTTGTATGTGATGGAATCAGGCAAAGTGGCCCCACAATAGAGAGGCTAATTTCTCGATAAAAACTTACTTGAAGTCAAAAATACAAATTTTCAGTTTCCAATGCTGAACACATTCTAATTTTCTCAAGAACATTAAGCCATAATTTCATCTGAGCTCACAGTTTTGCTAAAAGAACCCTGAACAAATTAGTTGATACCTCGAGTGCAACTATGAGGCATGCAAACCCAAATTTACTGGGTTTCTGTTGATTGAATTGATTCTCTTTTGATCTCTTCAAATAAACTAGTAAAGGGTAGCTTTGTGCTTGTCCAGAGGTGTGGTATCACTTGCAATCATCTTAAGATTACAGAGCATAATCTAAGTAGAGAGAATGGACTGCTGGCTCAATTTTAATGATACATTCTACAAGGGAATGGAACTTCTATAGAATTACTTAATTCTCACATGTCGGTCACATCGTTCCCCGTTTGAAAACCTTGGGGGGGTAAACAATCTGATCTTAGTTGAAATGCATTCCACTCTCTCACTGGAGCTTGACAAATTCTGTTCGTTGACAATTATTAAATTTGAGGGGCCTCTTCGTAGAAATTAGGATTAACCGTTCAATTCTGCTGACCCGCTGACCCTGCTGTTTGAGATGATGGGCAAGGAGAAAAAATATCATAGTAATAATAATGAGAGGCAAAACAGAGATATTATATCGCCAAAAAAACATTATAATTTTGAACGAACGGTAGCAAATGTGTCGAGGGGAACAAGTCTTGTATTTCCTAGGAATGCACTTTATCTCAGTGCAATGGGACTGTGCCTATCTATGGGCAAGTCAAATTCTACAAATGGACCACTGCAAGATAAGCATCCTCGCTCAAATCGTAACATGGCAGGTGATCGGATGGGTGCTCGCAAATTGACTACATCGAAAACGAATTAATCTTGTTGATTCCGCTCCATTTCTGACGGGAGCGATGCTTTCACGGAATGGTACATCTACTTTAAGGCATTAAGGCAACGTTGTGAACACTTACGGATCCTCTTCCTGAGGTGAGAGGCCACTGGTATATGACGGCCTCAGCCCCCACAGGACTGTGCAAACGTAATTCCATTTGGGCACTATCAAATTCCAATATCACAACACACGAAATTTCACATCAAAACCACTCATTTTCTAAAATATTTACACCAACACCCGCGGACCGCACTGACGGTGACCCACCGCCATGATAACCATGATGGAACTGGCGCACTCTGGCGAATTCCGCGGCGAGATGGCTTCCCTCGTGACGTCAGCTCTGCGCGCATGGCGCATGCGCTGGGGTTGGTTCTCAAAAGTTCCGCACGCTCTAAGGGAGCGCTGCTGGTGATGGGAGCATGAGTTCTTTCTTGCTTATCACTACGTTTTCTCTTATCACTACGTTTTCTCTTATCACTCGCTGTTATCAGTCGGACAGTTATCACATTACCATACGAATCACGGCAAGTGAATTCTCTTCCGTTCCATTTAAAAAATTTCAAAAATATTTTTTAGGCTTATACATTCTGGTTGACAGCTAAAATATGAATGCGGAGAAAAAAAAATTACAAATGCTCGCAATTAATTAGAGTTCAACGACTATTAAAGCTACAAAAATTTCAATCGCATTTTTCCGCGGTCACGTCGAAAAATTTCCCACCACTTCTTGAGCGGGAAAAACAGGAGGTAAAAGTAAAAACGAAAAGAAAAGCGGTAAGTTAAAAAATTTAGTTTTAAAGGTTGTTTGACATGAGCGTTAAAAAATTGACGATTTCCAGACGCTCAAGAGGTCAAATTTTCCACCATCCAGAATTTCGGGGGCGGGCGATGATACTATTATTAATTTTATGGGGGCTATGCCCCCCTTCTGACACCTATGGGTACAGCTGCCTGCAGCGCGTATCGTAGTCGTAGCTCGTACGCAGCTAGATGAGCGTGTGCGAACGTAGTAGCGCGCCTTCATTTACTTTAGATACCATTTATCATACCTACCTACTTGCGATGTTGAACTGTAGGTACATTGAAGGCTTTTCAGGATGGTTAAATCTAGATACCACTGCGATAGTTCGATGGCGCATCTTAGGAATCACGAATTTCGGTAAAGAGAGTCTTTCCCCATACAACCAACTCTTTTAAATTTTCATCCCAAAATTCAACTCAACAAAGAATCTCTAATACTGGTACCAGATTTTACATTCATTAAATAAGTTGCGATGCACTCAAAACATTTCGCCTTAAGAAAAAGCACTGTTGATTTCAATTGGATAAGAGGGGTTTCGTCAATATTAAGAGAACAAAATTGATGGTCTTGGTTTTTATTTAAAAATCTATTTTAAATTTTTTAATTAAAATTCCTAAAATTTTGTAGTAATTTAACAAACAATACAGGTTATTACATTCATTTGAAAACTGAGAAAGTTGAGACACAACAGTACCACAGAATATTTTATCTTTTTTTTTTTATGTACAATATCAAATTTGTGTAATACACAGGGGCAGAGAAATAACAAACACAATTTTGTAAATGATTCTGATATTCATCATTGAAATAAGAGTGAATAATAATTGAGGGGTAAAGGAAAATTGATCTATTAAACTACCCTGAGCGTCAAGTTCTTAAAAGAATACATCCACATCCAAAGTATTATTGCCTTCATGAGAAAAAATAATAAATGACACATTCTTCAAATCAAGGTAAAATTCTCAATAATTGATAGAAAAGTGATGAAACTTCCAAGTATACAAACAAAATCTTTTAGAAAAATCAAAATATTGGCTGCTTGCAACAACTTTTCGAATGGAACATAAAATCATTTTAAGAGAAAAAATGGGACAGCACAGGGGGCCATTCAAAAAATATGTAATGCTACATTTCGGATTTTTTGAACACATCCCATCCCCCTTGTAATGCATTGGTGACGTTAGGTCCTTATCCGTCAACACGTAAAAACAAAATAGCCTCAAGATCTCCCCCTCCCCCCCCCCCAATAGAGTGTCACATATTTTATAAACAGCCCCCAATTTGGTAAGAAGAGAAAAATGACACAAGGTTTTGCACAGCAAATCAATGTAAAAAGAGCAAAAAACGTGTGGCTGACTTATTAAAGAGGAAAATTAATTGTGCTAAGTTGTTCTTACAATGACTCTTATTAAAACGGAAATGCATTACGATCAGTAATTTTCATTGCACAAATCGTGTTCTACATAAAATTTTGAGGAGAAGACACATATCTTAAAGCCTACATTCACACCTTGTCTGGTGGTCCAACACTCATGCCTCGAATTTTAATACCTTAATATTATTTGCAAAGTTGGAAAAACGTATACCTTCATTGTGGTGTCTCCACATCTGTACTGATACGAGTTTACGAATTTGATAGGTTTGGCACAATCCAGTTTGATTGCACTTCCTGTTACCTAATATATTCTCATGGTTTATTTCCTTTAAACCGAACAACATCGCTTGAACTTTCTATGCATTTCATCATAGATTGTGGGCAAACATTCTCACAAAATTTTACAGAGAATATTTAGTTTCATTGTGGGAAACGAAAATTGTGAGAGGAAATCAAACAGTAAGCAACACAGCTTAGCAAAATCTGATCAGGGCTAACCAAATTTTGCAGAATATTTCCAACAAAAATACTTCAAGAAAATTGGAAAATTCACCAGAAACCCTTGCTAAAGGACACATGCTACAAAAAAAAAACTTGCAGTATTGCGAACCAAAGTACTTGTTTTCCTAGTGTGTCGATCGATATAAAGTGCAAAATTATTTTCTTGGAAACCATAGTAAGGAGATGAAATAGAAATCAATTGTACGTTGGATCTCAGTGGCTAAAATCTGACTTATGAACTGAGATTCGTTTTAAGCCTGAAAGAAAAGTTCTAAAGGCACATAAGGAAAAAAAATTCATGCATGGGTTCAAAGATCATTTGCTGGATACTTCACATAATTTCCTTCAATTTTTTGGACTTTTTTACTTTTACTTTATCTGTGGACTTTTTTTCTTTACTCCCTTCCACTTCATTCACCGCTCCATCTTTTCTTTTCAATTTCTTCTTTAATTTTTTTTTCTGTTTCTTTTTCTCTTTACTCTCTAACCTTTGCTTCGCTTTGACCCTGTTCACTTTCCTAGCTTGCCATTTTGCTTTCATAGTCTCTTTAATGAACTGCCTTTTGGCAACCCCACTTTTTGGAATTTCAGCCGGTAACTGTAGTTTGATTAAATCTTTATTCAGTTGCCCATTTACTTTTTTACCATTGATTGCCGTTTTAAGTTTTACAGAATCTTCACTTTTGACTTGTTTAGTTTTCTTGGATTTAATAACTATACTGTTTTCTACTGATTTTGTCTTTTCAGAATTAGACAATAGGTTTTCGGAAGTAGATTTTGGTATATCCTGTTCTATGACATCACCATTAGGAATGCTCCTATTTTTGGTCGACTCTGCTCCTTTCCGTCTAATATCTTTCCTGTGAACAAGTTTACCAGATTTTGATTTTTCAGGCCGCTTCGATTTCTTGGCTGATTTGACCTTTTCTAAATTTCTTTTCACTACATCCTGTAATTAAAAAAAAAGAAAAACTTAAATGAGAGGCAAGACTAAAATAATGATATGGGAAAATCTGTTAAATGCAGGGGTCATAATTAATGTTTATTCTGCCACTTTCAAAACACCTCTCAGTTCCAAGAAACAATTATGTTGCTCACTATGAACTTTCTAAAAGTTAAAAACATGTTTAGATTTTAGTATAAAGCTGGTTAGAATTTTTTTTCTTTACTTTTCTTTAAAAGTAAGCCCATTTGTAAAGAATTGTAACCACAGATATTCGTACTGTAAATGATTGAAGTATAAAGAGAGGATCGCTGAAAACGACTGATATGTAATATTTTGGAAACTGAAAAGAATATAAATTGGAACTTTTTCTTATTGTATAATCTGAGAGGAAAATGCACGCAATACCAAAAAAATTGGCACTGGCTACATTCTGCCACTACTTGATATATTGTTCCTAACAACCTCTTGATGAACTTTTAAAATCAAAATTTCTGCATCCCACTTACAAGTAAAGCAGGACTGAAAAGTTAAATTTTCGACCTATTTAGAAGCAATTTTTAATGGAGATATGAGACTGTTAGTGTGTAAAAATGTACTTTTAAGAAACACTGTTCCACTCTTTTCAATGTAATATCAGTTGACATTTAAGGGGTTTGGAGGACAAGGCGCATGAGTGCAGTTTCTGATAAAATTGAAATATTAATGATTTCAAGTAAAACTAGTCTTGAAATGTTATCTGTGGAAACTTGACAGGTAAAATTCAATGTTTAAGCATTAAAAAGTGAGTTTGAACTTGCTTTCAGCTGTAAGGCTCTGTGCAATTTTGAAACTTTACACTTGTATTTCTTGAAATGGCAAAAATTACTCTGCAACGCCTTGTCCTCCAAGCCCCTCATTTGAAAAACCTCATTAGAGTTGCAGTGATGATTTGCCTTCCCACAAAAACACTCCTCGATTTCTGGATCAGGATATGGAAGTTTATACTGAGGAAAGACATAGGAAATATAAGTAAAGAATGCTAAAGCAGTTATATAACAGCAAAAGAAATAATGAGTAATCTATTACCTCCTTGTTTGATTTGATTAATGTTAGAGCTTGTTTGAAAATATCTTCGTACTGGTGCAAACTTCGGCGGGAGAATGGCAATGAGGAGACGGAGCCAGTTTTTTTGGTTGCTTTCAATACATCTTGAAAACGGGAAACCTGAAACAAAACAAAAATAAATACGTAGGCATGTAAACTTAAAGTTCTAGAAAACTTTAATTGAAACGATGGACCACTAGACAAGGTACGAATTTCAGCAGTCTGATACATGCTTCTCAACCCAAATTTCACGCAAAACACGATGCGTACAACTAAAATTACCGAAATCAACTCCTTACGAAGCTATTCGATAATTCATGATGCGTGTATTCAAACCACCCGCTCATGAAAACCCAATGCTCTACGTCATTCACATCGCGCGCTTAACGTTTATCATGACAGTCTCTGCGATATGAAAATCTGGCAACCTCAATCTTGACGCTTCGGCTCAGCTATAGCAAAGTGATTATAGTTTGAACAAAACATGGTGGGAAATGAACATTGCTCGATTGAGAAGATTGCTGAAACCATTGTAGTGCGCAATTTGACTCACATAGAGCTTTGAGTTTCTTGTGAGCGGTCAGATCAAATTCCTTGTAACCAATGTGAAATAAAAACGTTAATATCTTCGTTAGGATTTGGTTTCAGTCATTTTTGTTTGGCGAATCGTGTTCTGCGTAAAATTTTGGTTAAGAACATGTATCAGAATCCTTTAATTCGTACCTTGTCTAGTGGTCCATTGAATCAGTGAGAACGAAAACACACCAACTTGAAAAAATGAAAATAATCAAGGCACAAACAAAACTGCATAGTAAGTTAAGGAGTTAGTCAAAGGCAAATATTTTTGGTGCCAAAACAAAAGTAGTTAAGGACACTTCAAAGGTCCAAGTTGGAACAGATGCGCTAACATCAATGACCTCCTTGAAAAATGACTGTCTTTAATGAAACTTAAGCATTTTCGAGATACCGAGTTGGTGTGTTTTTGTTCTCACTGATTCAATTACTGAAAAAGGAAAGTATTTCAAAATGGCATAAAAGAATTAAGGAACTCTTTATTTGTGAATTAAAATTGAAATGCTGGCATCTTGATTTGATTAAAGGTAGTCTGTGAAATAGAGTTTCCCCATTTTTTCTAACTTTTTGTCCTTTTAATAAAATAGTAAGTTTAAATTATGATGATCTACGGATGAAATGGTGAAAAAAAATACAAAGGAGCAATTTCCAGAGTCATTAAGATATTTGAAGTACCAAAAGTTGCCAATTAAATAAATGTTAATAAAAAAAACAGCAAGTCGAGAAAAAAAGAAACTCTGCTAGTTTTTAGAACCAACTTTCTCAGTGTTCAACACTCGAATTTTTTCCCGAGGAGGGTAACAAAAGAAAATAACTGATGAAAGGTTGCTCAAAGAGACAAGCGTATAATAGAAAATTCGGTTCCTGAGGCTTATTGAGGGTCCTCCAATCAAATGGCGTGACGATGACAATGTTGATTTATCAATGCAAATTTTACTATTAAAATATGTTTCAATAACCAAGGCAGAAGTTTTTGTAGAGTGATTTTTGGTAAGTTTGTTGAGATCTTGGATTTTAAGACATCACAGATTCCTGCGCACATTTCAGTTACATAGTTATTGTTAATGGACGAGTGATTTTTCTTTGCCTTTTCTGGAGTGCGGTGAAATCTTGCTATGTTGAGTTGTCCAGGGACCGAAACGAATTTTGACTGAAGTAGCTTTTGCCTTATCCGCTTTGGTGCTTAAAACGAAGTAAGCTCAGAAATTTTAGTTAAGCGGCAATGTCTCCACTTTTAGATTTCTAGCGGGCGTAACTTTACCAAATTTCGCAATACTCAATTAAACATTTTGAATTTTAATTTTTTAGGTAAATTTTCAAATTTCATCTCTCTCCTTTACTTCTCTTCAGTTTATAATGTCTACTTCAAAAACTTTTCAACTTCAATTTTAATCCTTCAATTTTTAAAATGAATTTCACAATCATCAGATTAAATCTGTCAATCAAATTTAGTTATGTCAAAAAATGTCCGACTAAAAATTCTTAAATTGAAAATGTAAGGTGTTATTAACATCAATACAGCATCAAAGAACATCAAAAGTCACAGCTTTTGAAACTTCTACTTCTAAACTTCCTCCAAAGATACACGTATGTCATTATAAATCTTAATTTGTAACGTTTCTCTTTTTTTAAATCACTCTTTTCTGTTTTATTCTGCACGGATAAAATTAAATATTTGGCGGATTTTTCGAAGAATTTTCCTTGACTAAAGTAGTTTCCCCTCCTTGACGAAAGTTATGAATTCGTCTTGATCATAGTTTTTTTAACATAGCGCCTTATGGGAGCATCTAGGGACTAAAGAATTTTGAACTTAAGTAGAATTTCCTCTTAACTAACTGCAGTTCAACTTAATAAAATTTTACTGTATTTTCTGGAAATGTCAACAAAAATTCCTGGTAAATTGGAGAGGTTGGGATGTCCCTGCTGAGGTATTTTCACTTGCAGGTTTACAGTTGACACCTGGGTGCTTTCTCATTATAGTATCCAAAAAGAAGCTGAATGGGCCTATTGTAAACTTAAGCTTCAGTGAAAATAAGTGTTGATTCCAATAGAAAATGTCTCAAAAATCACGATGAGCAAATCGGCAAACTCTGAAATGCACTCCTAACTTCACGATCTGCGTAAGCAATTTACGTTTTTTTTAGCTCCCTGCTTCAGAAACGATACTACGGAACAGGTGAACATTTTGTTAGAGGAAGTCACGTGAGGAACGTTTGTTAGAGGAGTCGTTCCATTCAATCCCTGCTCAACATGGCCGACGCTTCCCCGCACAAGTTGGGGAGAGCACGAGGTCAACCAAAGCGGATCTTTATCAACGCGAAGAAATCGTGAATGTAAACACACTGGGTTATAATTTCGTGCAGGCACATGTGTTACGGGGATTGGCGTCGGTCATGTTGAATAGTGAGAAGCATCCTATTGAGCAGGGGTCGGATGGAACGACTCCTTTAACGAAAAGTTAACCTGTGCCGTAGTATTGTTTTGGAAGCTCAAAAAAACGCAAATTTCTTATGCAGATTGTGAGGTTAGGAGTGGATTTCAGAGTGTGCTGATACGTTCATCAAGTTTTTGAGACATTATTTGTAAGGGACAACTCTTATTTTCGCTCTAGCAAAAGATTGCAACAGGCCCATTTTACGGACACAAGGACTTTCCTCTTTTCAGAGAAAAAAAACAGAGAAAGAATGACAGACTAGAAGCGTAAATACTTACTTCTTTCCCGCTAACTAAGGTTACAGCTGTTCCCAATTGCCCTGCTCGGCCGGTTCTACCAATACGATGGATGTAATTCTTGGCAAATTTGGGAACATCAAATGAGATCACATACTTTGCGTTTGGTATACTGATGCCTCTTGCTAATCTGTCAGATGTCACTAAGCTGCAAAATTTAATAAAGTAGTAAAGCAAACTAATTAGAGCTTGATATGGACTACTAGATAAGGTTTGAATTTAAGGATTATGATGCATGTTTTCCCATTAAAATTTCACATGGAACACAATATGTAAAACGAAAATGACTGATAGTAATTCCTATCAAATGTATTGACATTTTTCGATGCATCTTTTTGAATTTTCCACTCATAGAAAAAATAGTAATAATCTTGAGTTAAGTCGCACTTTGAACACTACCATTACAGTCTCAGCTATTAATCAGACAATTTTGTGATAACTTCAAAGAATAATGTTAATTTGTTTGCCTTAGAAAAAATAAAAGATGAGCAAAGATTTTAAAGCACTGCTGAGCACTGCTGAAGCACTGATGTGAGGTTTGGAAGTGTTACAGTCAATATGTAATCTGACTCAGCGCAGAGCAGGCTACTCCCACTTAGGACTGTTCTATCGGTTGTCGGTAAGCTACCAAAACAGTTCCGTTAAGGAAAAGTTACAATAAGAGCGCTCTTACCAATAGCAATCTGAGTTTTTGAACCTGACAAAAATAAGCTGTTGCCATGTGTACATCTATTTTACGCACCTCAGCAATGGGCAATCTGACAAACCAACACACATGGCAACAATGCATTAAGTGCAAGCTCTCAAACTCTGATAAGGCTGGCTGCTAACGATATCATCACCACTGTCGGTGCTGCCTGCCACCAGTATCGGTTTAAGACGATACCAATAGTGTACCAGCAAGAATTCGTTTGAACACCCCTACTCCCAACTGTTGATTAAAGTCAATGAATTGTAACAGAACAGAGCATCGGAAAAGCCCAAAAAAGCTAGGCAAGACAATCCCTAAAAACAAGGTGCAAAAAGAGAGACAGAACTTACACATCAATTTTGCCTTCTTCAAAATCCTTGATGATTTTAAGCCTGTTCTTCACGTCTCTCTCCACACTGATTTCAGCAACATTTAACGGTTTGTTGTCCAATTTGCTCAGGTGTTGTAACAACATTGCCAGCGTATGGCTCATCTCAACAGAGTGGACGAAACACAAAACTTGTGACCACTTTTCTGTCACTAGGAAATGGTACAGGAATAACGGTTTACTCGCGACAGTACACTGAACATACTTTTCTGTCAGTTCTTTTGGGGTTGTGAACTTGCCTACAAATACAGTAGAGTCTTGATTTGAGCTTCCTGAAAAAAACAAGAAACAAGACGCATTAGTGTGAATTAGGTAATGTTGGAAATGGGAAAAATTGGAGAAGTGTGGAAAAAAACTTGAGAATGTTGAGTATGAAGAGAGGATTCAAGGTAGGAGAGAGGGGTGAGAGGTTTTTTTGAAGGCCAAAACCCACAAGAAGCTGCAATACAATTTAAAAAGAAGAATACTGTAGATTTGAGGAGCCTAGATCAGCACAGGCACATATTTAGAATTACACTTGAATTTGAAAGAAAAATGTTTCAAAAATACACAAACAGTTGCTTGTAGTGTCTTGATGCAATCATACAGGACAAAACGGAAATCTTTTCAACCCTTTCACTACCACGAACGCAGCATCTGTGTCCTACTAAACCATATCGATGGCCAAAACGTGAAACCATGCGCCTTTGTTTGCGGCCTTCCTGTCATACCTTATTTCTTCTTGGGAAAACTAGTTAACAAAATTTCTTGATTTTTTTTCTCTGTTAGCAGAATAGCCTACATAAATTTCAAGCTATAAAGTTGACTTTTTTCTCTTCGAAAAAATAAAATAGGGGCAGAATTTTGAAACACCCATTTCTGCAGTTTTACCGTCAATATCCTATTTAAGAGCATATGAAGTAAGAAAAAACCTCACCAACATCAGCATCAATGGCTGCAGTGAACAGTTTTGGCTGGAATAACCCAAGCTGTTGCAGTTTTTCTGGATCCTGAGAAAGTGTTGCAGAAAAGAGAAGCCTCTGAGGTCGTGGCGGTAAAGTCTTTAGTAAATGCAGAGAAACTGGTGGTGCAGCAAGAGCTCCTAAACAAACATAAACAGACAATTGGAAAATTTTGAAATTTTGATGCTAACCGATTAGACACATCTTGTTGTAAAAGGAAAGTTGACACTCAATTGAACACCTTCAAGGTAAGGAGAAGGTCTCAAAAGACAAAATTTGACTTTTCTTCCTACCTGCTACTGTAGGGGACATTTTTAGCTACTGATTGATTTACAACATCGAATACTTTAGAAAATCAATTATATAAATAAAATTATTTGAAAATGAAGAGACTAGGTCAATCTAAGTAAGTGAATCTTGTCTCTGTTTTCTTTTCCTTTTTCATGATTTTGAAAAAAAAAATTGTTCTTATCTTTTGATGCATGCTTCTCATAAAGTTTTTTCAAACATTTTCCTTGAATTTAGGGCTATAAATGGGACTAAAGTTACACGTGTAGACACATAACTTTTTTTACACCAAAATACAGCTCAGAAAAATTGCAAAAAAATTTGAAAAACTTTCAACTTTCAAAAAAGAATTTCCATGCAAACAGATTTTAAAAAATACCTGCAGAATTTATGGCAACAAAAAATAATTTAAAAAAATATTTGTAGAGGTTGTTCCATCTACCATTGAAACTGGGCCCCGAATGAAATCTCCTCATCTTTTCAGGTATCAAAGGGCATGGTCAGGGACACCCAAAAATGGTTGAATTTTTTCCAAATTCCCCCCTGGGGAGGGGGGGCGGGGGGTTATATGAAAAACGGTTTTTTGGCTATAACTTTTGAACGGTTTGAGATATCGATTTGAACTTTTTTTTAAATGAAAGGTCGTTTAAAGAGCTTTCTTTTGGTATATTATGTTTAATAGTTAGGTCAAGTTTTGACCAATTTATGGCCTGTCAAAAATTTTCCATGAGTCCAAAAATCAGATTTCTGTAGTTTAGAGCAGCGACGATCGCATGCAGATGAACAAAAAACTGTTCAACTTATAGCCCTCTCTCTGACGGTTAAAATGAGCCCAAGATCATCTTGGGGAAACGATTTGTCTCCGAGTTATGCTTCTTCAAAGTTGGCGCGGCGGGGTCCGCTTCCGCGGGGCAGCGCTCCGGAGTACGATAGTTCACTCCCACCCCCCTCCCGTCATGCCACGCGACGCAAACCGAGGAAGACTACCTTTAATGATCATTTGAACAGATAAATGCACACAATATACGCTATTATGGTGTACAAGTATTATTAAAATTATATTAATATACTAAATAGAAGAGTGGAATCTCACCGAATTTATCATCACCGCAATCCATAGGATCATCGGCAGTGTGATCCGCATTTTCATCCTCATCTTCGTCGTCTGAAAAGCCAAAATCGACTTTTCTGAGAGGGAAGCACTCGTTCAAAAAGGCTGAAGGCGCTGGTTTTTTGTGATAGCGCCCGTAAAACAAATACGAGCACAAGGATTGATGGTACGCGCACCGTTCTTACATGTGCAGTAACTTGCTTTAATGGCCTCGCTGGATTTTTGACTGGTGTCGATTAATATAAATATATGATATTCTTTTTTTGATTTATGCCTCGATAGGATCCGCGATCGAAGAAAAAGAGGCGAATTTACGGAAATATCATATTTTTGAAAATCTGGCAAAAAGTTATCCTTCGTCACTTGAAAGCAATATTTTCCATCAGCAAAATGGTCTGCAATATGACTTGCTGCAAGTCCAATTTGATAACTTCCCGAGAGGGTGTCAAGATCTTCGCTCCTCCACTGTTCTAATTGTTCAAAATGATCTGTCGTCAGGTTTTCAAAAACTACTTTTTTTCGGAGCCATTTCTCGTCCTCAACAATTTGTTGCACAATATTCGGCTCATTTAATTTTTGGAGCATTTGAATGGCAATTTTTGCGTCGTCACCATCACTTTGCAGGCGTTGAAAATATAAATTATGTATCGCGGACACTATGCGATAGTCGTCAAACAAATTGCCGGATCCAGGTATATTGCTTCTCGTTTTATAGAGCGTTTTCAATATAATTTTAATAATACTTGTACACCATAATAGCGTATATTGTGTGCATTTATCTGTTCAAATGATCATTAAAGGTAGTCTTCCTCGGTTTGCGTCGCGTGGCATGACGGGAGGGGGGTGGGAGTGAACTATCGTACTCCGGAGCGCTGCCCCGCGGAAGCGGACCCCGCCGCGCCAACTTTGAAGAAGCATAACTCGGAGACAAATCGTTTCCCCAAGATGATCTTGGGCTCATTTTAACCGTCAGAGAGAGGGCTATAAGTTGAACAGTTTTTTGTTCATCTGCATGCGATCGTCGCTGCTCTAAACTACAGAAATCTGATTTTTGGACTCATGGAAAATTTTTGACAGGCCATAAATTGGTCAAAACTTGACCTAACTATTAAACATAATATACCAAAAGAAAGCTCTTTAAACGACCTTTCATTTAAAAAAAAGTTCAAATCGATATCTCAAACCGTTCAAAAGTTATAGCCAAAAAACCGTTTTTCATATAACCCCCCGCCCCCCCTCCCCAGGGGGGAATTTGGAAAAAATTCAACCATTTTTGGGTGTCCCTGACCATGCCCTTTGATACCTGAAAAGATGAGGAGATTTCATTCGGGGCCCAGTTTCAATGGTAGATGGAACAACCTCTTTCTTTCCTGCAAGTTGTTGCATCGTGAAGACAGCTCGTTATATATCAATGGTCGAAGTGTGAAACCACCTATCTCTGTTTGCTACATTGCGAACTTCCTGTCATACTTACTTTATGTTTTCCTCGGAAAACTAGTCAATGTAATTTCTTGATAACTTCTTTCATTTTCCTTCTCTTTTAGCAGAATATTCTGTATATATTCAAGCTATTAAGTAGGCTTGAATTTCTTAGAAAAATTAGATTGGAGCGGAAATTTTGAAAAATCATGAAAGAGATACGTAGTTGTGTACTTTGGTCATCGATACTTATTCTTCTGTTTCTACCCTTTAACTTGAGTCGTATTTTGTTCGCCGCAACAATTGTTTCCTGTTACCGATTTTGTGTTCTTTGCGTCACTTTTTCACAACCAATGAGAGCAAAGCAGCTGGAAGTGAGGTTAGAAATCTTGTTACAAATGTACACAACAGTCGTAACAAGACTCTGAGGACGTTCCGATTGTTTCGAAACAATGTCGCAAAACATTGCCAAATTGTGCAAAATAATGAAACGAATAAAAATAGGCCACGCCCCTTAACATGAATAACATTCGAACATAATACGACTGTTAGGAGATGTTCCGAGTTGTTTCGTCGAACAAAATACGACTTTGCAGTGAACCGGCTAGATTTAAAAAGAGAATGCGAACAGACCTTTCGTTAAATGCCTCTCTAGATGCTGAAGCCATTCCATTCTAAAATCATCCAAGATCCTATCTGCTTCATCAATGACAAGAAATTCAAGTGCAGAAAGAGTAAAACCTGGAGTTGAATCAAGATGATCAAGCAGTCTTCCAGGTGTGGTAACAACAATATCAACCAGAGATTCTAGACCATTAATAGGACCTGTAACAAAGTTGAAGAGAAAGCTGTGCATGAATTGTCGTCTTGTCAGGATTATGTGATATATGTGATGGGGTTGTAGAAGAGTCTTCAAGGTGGAAATTCTAAATAGTTAATGCAATGAAAAAATCTGGTTTTTTGGAATAAACAGTAGCAATTTTCAATTTCCAATTTTGAACACTAAAACCTAGAGTACCTGTATAGCGAGAGTATAGACAGATGTGAAACTCCGAAAATTCATCAGGCCTTCACCGATGCCTCCGCGAATAAAGTTAGGGCCCAGAAGTGCAGCCAACCTATGAATTTCAAATGTCCAGATGATGATTTACAAATACAATTGTTACGAACCGTCGTTTATAAAGCATGTGATTGGCTTACTTTTTGCACAATTTTACTTATTTTTGAGAAAGATCGCTCATTTATGTACATTCTTGGCCATCTTGGTTAGAATTGAAATCTGTAGGCTGGCAGTGAAATTTTTTGTGTTGGAAGTTGCTCAGAAGGGTGGCTGCACTTTTGGGCCCTAAGCTCTCCATCAAGCGATCTTTCCATACTCTCGCTATAAAGGTACTCTACTAAAACTCTACCTAGTATTCTCAAAAACTCAGGGTCTAATTTTCAAACTATAATTTGCAATATTATTGATGCTACGAGCGTTAGAACTGGGTTTTTATTATAAGGCTCACAACAGCTGCAGCAAACTTCAATAGCATTTTCTGGCTTTCCCAGTATTTGGTTCATCAATATGGAATTGCTCCAAAAGACTCACTAGTACACTTTTCTGGGTGCTTTCTGCACCAGATATCCCATTGCTGGAGGCACGAATCAATCACAAAATGAAGAGGTGCAATAAATCAGAAGAACTTACCTAGATTGCTGCTTACGAGTGATAGTTGCATGTAGCAGAGTGCAGGGGTCGATAAAGATTCTTGCTTTCCACAACTGTGCTCGAGTCGAAAAAAAGCTCCACAAAAGGTGATTACTTTTCTTCCTCTTTTTCCAGTCTTCAGGTTTTTCAGGGCCGATTGGTGGAAAGAAAATTTTTAAATTGATATAAGAAGGGCTCCATTAACGCTTATTTTTTTATTTCTGTACTGGATTTTACCAGGGGATAAAAAAAATCCGAGAGCTTCCTCCAATTTACCCGTGAGCTCTGCTTGCGGGATCGGGAATATTATCGACCTTTTGCTGAGTGCTCTGGAACGCTATAAATGAGCTGATTACAAATACACACAGCCCGTTTCAGATAACTTTTCCACTTTTGTTGATTATAATTCCCTATCCCGCACACACATCAAAAGAGGAAGAGTAATAGAAAAGGAATTTGATACCCATTACAGAGCTTGTATTTTTTTCCTCACATAAAGCGTTGATAATAACAGAAAGTTTCTTACATTGTCTTACTAATGTTGCTTGTTCCTTTTTAAGAGATGTTGATCCACCAGAAATTAGGGCCACTTTCAGAGGAGTGCCCGCTACATAATCTTTGAAAACTTCGTAGACTTGAGCAGCTAAATCTTGAGTCGGAAGTACGACCAGGGCCCGAACCTTGGGGATCAGACGGTCCAGCAAGAGTTGAATGATGGGAATAGCAAAAGCCAGAGTTTTACCGCTACCTGTAGGTGAAGACACACATATATCGCAAGGCCAAAGATACCTTGGAGCTTTACGGGCCTTTATAATCCAAGGAATTAATTGCGCTTGAATAGGAAAGAAGTGGGTGATTTTATTTTTTTCTAATCTTTTCACCAGTACTGGATGCAGGTCTTTGATGTCAGTAATTTTGGTGGATAGATTTTGAAGATCTATTGACACTACCTTCGGTTTGGCAAGCCATTCTGGTAGAACACGCTTTACCTTGCTTTTGCCTTCAAATTGTAAGTCCTTTATGATCGTATAGTCACCAACAGTCTCTGCTTCTGCCATGACACACCGCACACATCACTTGGCGAAAAAAGTGAGCAATAGTGCTCAGAAATAAAGGTATACAACTTGGGATAGTCAGGATGGTGAAGTTTAAAAGAAAATTGAAATTTCTGAGGTTAGAATTATAGTCAAAACCCACGTGGGATTATCTCACAAGACCGCATTAGGGGTTAATTTCCTTATTTTCTCCATAGACTTTGCAGGTGTAGGTGTATTTACAAACAGTAAAACATAACCTAAGTTGCGCGCAAATTGCATATGCTTATCACGCCTGTTCTGCTTCTGCCCAGCTCCTAATTTCAAGTTTTATCAGTGAACTCTCGAATTTTAAATCGTGAGTCTCCAATTTAATTGATATTATGGCAGGCTCTGCCTCCAAAACCTTCTTACTCATTGGGAAATGCATTCCCACCTCTGTAGAAAAAGCAGTCTCCAAAGTGCGTGTTCGAAGGATGGAGTTGGACACAAACTTGAATTGCGTAAGTCAATCTTAGTGTTTTCTTCACCACGGCATAATATGCCTTACGAATTGCTTAATCAGAGTTTTGGAGTTGACACTGATTAAAACCAAAGCTCATGACATAATTCCTTTGACGCAAGGTCGTAACCTTATTGAATTTGGAACTCCTCAATTCCGATTAATTGAGAATACAAATTATCTTTTGATAAAATAATCGTCCATCCCCACAAGCAATCTGGACTCATTTGACAAGTGGGAATGAACAATTTTGTGTTTTCTGAGGGGAAAATTTTTTCCTCTCGGATTCGGTAAAGTTTTTTTTTTCCTGATGATGAAGTTAGAGTTTTAGATAGATCTAATTACTTACCAATTTTGGCCTTTTTTTTTTTTTTTTTTTTTTTTTTAAATTCAAAATAGCCTATCGGCTATTCCCGTTCCGTTCCTTTCTTTTCTCCATCTTCACTTTATACCTTCCCTGTCTTCCTCCCTCAGTAGTCTACCTTCACCCCAGTTGTTATTCTGGTATACCGCTAGCTTAAACAACAAATTCCTTTTGAATGCACCAACTCCCAATTCTTCACGTTTATGACACTTAAATTTATTATATTCCCTTACATCTTTATAGGAGATCATGTAATTGACAGTCCCTTTTTCGTGATAAGTCCAGACCCTATCTCCATGCCTCGTTCCTTTCACATTTTTGCACTACATTAGTTTTTTTATTTCTTCATCCACCCCTCTTACATAGCCCTTCTTTATCTTGTAAATGAACATGAAAACTCTATACTTATTTGATAAATAATTCTATACATAGCCACTCCAATTCACTCAACATTCCTCCAATACTCTCTTCTTTACCCCGGTTCAATATATACCTCATCGCATTGTTTTGTCCCACTTGTAGTACATATTTCTATCAACCCTTTCCCTGCTTCAAATAATATTGTTGCCCAGTGATTTAAGATTGAACCAACTAGTGCATGGTGTACCTAATAATTTCTTCTCCTCAATAGTCAACGTGTTTTTTACCCTCCAAAGTGAGCTTACTCAACTCCTGTATTCGCAAGCTATTTTTTCTATCTGTGTATCCCACTTGAAATCTTCTGTGACCAGCGCCTCCAAATACTTATATTCCTTCACTCTTCCTATTTCTTCAAATATTTTAAACTTCTCAATTTCGACCGTTCTGAATCCTTAAGAAATCAAACTTTTCAACTTCGAATAATCAATTAATGAAATATTTGACCATGCCCACACAACTATGTGACAACCAAGTTCTGTCTGTTTGAATATTTTTTTTTTTTTATCCATCACTGTTGGTAGTTATTAAAAATTAATCTTGTATGATCCGCTTTTCACAGAATTTTTTTTTTTTTCATTGATTTCAGTACTTCAAAAAAGATGAGTTTTACTATGCCCATGATCCTGAAAAAGTGGCCAAAACCGGAGATGTTGTTCTTATTCAAGAATTACCAGAGAAACTCACAACCATAATTACTCATAAGCTGCTAAACGTTGTCTATAAGTGTGGAGATGTTCAAGATCCAATCACCGGTAAAAATGTTGCTGGAGTTGATCGAGGAATCGTCAAATTTCGGTTCGTACCCTTTACTGAGTTACTTAGTTCACACACTACATAGTTGGCACTCTAGTACATAACACTGTTTTTCTGTCATTTCAATCCTTTGGAAATAATCATGTCAAGGTGAGGTCGTCCTCCCCAATAAGTAAATATTGATTGTTTTATGTACATTTAAATGGATGATTGTTGCCGACTACACAGCTGCTCAATAGCAAGGACTGTTAAATTTTTTTTAAAAAAAACTTAAATTTCAAAGAGATAACTCCTAAAAAAACTGTTGAAATGTTCTTAATAAGAAACCTTTTTTAGTTATTTTTTTAAGTTAAAAAGTGTTCAAAATACTTTTAAAATATCAACTGTAGTGTTTCAACACTAAAAATGCTTGAAAAAAATTTCTATAAACTACAGTGATATTTTAAGAGTCTTTCTTAAACTTTCTTTCCTTAAATTTTACGTAATAAATAGCCTAAAAGGGTTTCTTAATATGAATGTTTAAAGACATTTTTTAAAAGTATTTTTGAAAAATGTTTTAAAAGGTCATCACTATTAGGATAAGTTCATAGACATCTCTCAAATATATTGTCTTGGGAATTGATCATCATTCTTTTCTTCTCTCATTTTTAGGGATCAAATCGAAAAAGAAGATGAACTTTATGGAAAGAATCCCAATCGGTTCGAATACGACAAAGCTCCTCCCCGTGGCTGGCAGGAGGACAAGAAAGACTTCTCTCATAAGAAGAGTTATCGCAAATACAACGAGGATGGAAAACATCAGCCTTATGCTATTCCATAATTTTTCTGCTTGTCGCTTGTGTTTAATTTTCTTTATCTAGTTCTCAGTTTTGGTTAGTCAACCTTCAAACTTTGTCATCGTTTCTTGATAGTCTTCTCGACTCCATTAGTTATTGCTTTCTTTCAACCAGTGAGCATTGCTTTAGTGTTTGAAGATATTCAGTCAGTCTATTTCTCTTTTGTACATTTTGTTAATAAATTTTTAACTTTTAAGTAATGTCTGTTGGAAGTCTATTTCCTGAGGAGTTTTTTAAAGTACGAAAGGTCCCCCCCCCCCTTTAATTTAGGTTTTTGACTCATTAAACTATCATGCAATCTTGAGATAGGCATAAGGTTAATTTCCGTCCAAAACTCATCCATCATCAGGTTTTTTCCCCCTCAGTTTAGATTTTTGGTTGATTAAAAAATCCTGCAACCTTGAGATATGCTAAAGGAACTTCCAAGAAAACTCATCCATCATCAAAATATTTTTATCTTATACTGGGTGATCCAAAATTTCTACACCACCCTTGAAACCCTCGGGGTTCTTATTTTCCCTTTTCAGAGTACTTACCTAATCCCTTTAAAGTTTTGGGGGTTCCCAAAAATCTTTTCCTTTGACCTAGGAGCACTCACTAATTTTCAACTCTTCAGCTCAATTTCTTCAGAAGTTATGAGGGTCACCCCCTTGGTGCTGTTGCTATGGCATTTTTGGATCACATTGTAGAATGTAAATTGCGTTGGTAAATTGTCATGGGTTCTCAAAAAACCGATCTTAACTCATGGGGTAAATTTTTCAGCAAAACTTAGTGGTTTAACTAAAATCAGCTGAGTCAACTTTTTGATCCCAGATTGTTTAAAACACGCAACAGTTTATGGAGGAAGGGAACTTCGTTTTGAAAAACTCGAAATAGTTGTCTCCACTTCATCACTAAGAAGAGAATTTCGCCCTTGCCAGGCGAATATACTGAAAATAATAATGCGCATTCCTTTGAGCCTTTTATATGCTTTTTAAAGATATGCTTTTATATGCTTTAAAAAGATGCTTGATTAAGTTCTTCCTGGGAGGAGACGAAGGGGACGCCCGGTGAAAGGTTGACGACAGGGGGTTATAGATGAGATGCGGGAGTGCCAACTCCCTGATGAACTGTGGGAGGACCGAGTTTTGTGGCGTTTAGGCGTTGCAGAGCGCCGAAGAGCATTGTGAGAGCAACTCTTATGTATGTATATGCTTTTTTGTAATCTTGCTCTCTCTTTTAGATTAAGTTGATGAAGGTAGCAGGTTGTCGTCAGCAAGAGCTGTCGATATATTTAGTTTATAATGGTCTAATTTTAATTCTTTTAGGGGAGCATCATTTGTATTTAATACAAAACTCTCTGGGTTCTCCGTGATACTATGCCACCTCTTATCAACCACGTTTATGCTCCAATAGAAAAATAGATAAGGGAACTAATGCAGGTACTATCATCTCCATGCGAACAGTCAACCATGCATTAATAAAGGAATGAAAAATAAAGTTTTCACTATGTCTTAGAATTCTTACCACTTAGAGTCAAGAATAAAGAAAAAAGAAATAGCTTCATTGTTCGCATTTTTATTGGCCAACTAGGTTCACAGTGGAACTTTCACTTACTTGGTGTTATTTAAAGAAAATATTTATTCTTCTCTTATTTGGATGAGAATTCCATCAAATATGTATGATAAACTGTAAAACTGGGTACCTTTCACAGGTACTCTATTAATATTTGAGCTAAATTGAAAGAATTGATGACTCAATTTTATAGTAGAGCCCAAGAAAGAAGATCCCTGCGAAATCATGAAGAAACGCATGGACCAAGTAAAAGAAAACGCTACAAGGTCGAGCACGCAAATCGACCAGAACATACCTACGCGAACCGCTGCTGTTCTACTCCTATAACATATTCTCAGGTCTAAATTCTTAAAAGGAAGCCCTTTCGTAAAACTCAAAAAAAAAGGGACGACCGAGGGTGCAACCGCTCTCAGAGGGTCGCGGGGGAACGCCATGCGCCTGCTTTGCCGGAAAAACAACGCAAGTCCCGCCTGGCGATTTTCTTTCTCTCTCGCACTTATACGCGAGAAGCTTGGCTATTTTCTACCTCTCTCGCACACTTAGGCGAGCTGCCTGGCTGCTTTCTGTCTCTCTCGTACACCCAAGCATGTGAGGGTAGGGTGCAACCGCTCTCAGAGGGTCGCGGGGGAACGCCATGCGCCTGCTTTGCCGGAAAAACAACGCAAGTCCCACCTGGTGATTTTCTTTCTCTCTCGCACTTATACGCGAGACGCTTGGCTACTTTCTATCTCTCTCGCACACTTAGGCGAACTACCTGGCTCTTTTCTGTCTCTCTCGCACACCCAAGCGTGTGAGGGTGCAACCGCTTTCTGAGGGTCCCGCGAGAGAGATAGAAAATAGCCAAGCGTCTCGCGTATAAGTGCGAGAGAGAAAGAAAATCGCCAGGCGGGACTTGCGTTGTTTTTCCGGCAAAGCAGGCGCATGGCGTTCCCCCGCGACCCTCTGAGAGCGGTTGCACCCTACCCTCACTCGCCTGGGTGTGCGAGAGAGACAGAAAACAGCCAGGCAGCTCGCCTAAGTGTGCGAGAGAGATAGAAAATAGCCAAGCGTCTCGCGTATAAGTGCGAGAGAGAAAGAAAATCGCATGGCGTTCCCCCGCGACCCTCTGAGAGTGGTTGCACCCTACCCTCACTCGCCTGGGTGTGCGAGAGAGACAGAAAACAGCCAGGCAGCTCGCCTAAGTGTGCGAGAGAGATAGAAAATAGCCAAGCGTCTCGCGTATAAGTGCGAGAGAGAAAGAAAATCGCCAGGCGGGACTTGCGTTGTTTTTCCGGCAAAGCAGGCGCATGGCGTTCCCCCGCGACCCTCTGAGAGCGGTTGCACCCTACCCTCACTCGCCTGGGTGTGCGAGAGAGACAGAAAACAGCCAGGCGGCTCGCCTAGTGTGCGAGAGAGATAGAAAATAGCCAAGCGTCTCGCGTATAAGTGCGAGAGAGAAAGAAAATCGCATGGCGTTCCCCCGCGACCCTCTGAGAGTGGTTGCACCCTACCCTCACTCGCCTGGGTGTGCGAGAGAGACAGAAAACAGCCAGGCAGCTCGCCTAAGTGTGCGAGAGAGATAGAAAATAGCCAAGCGTCTCGCGTATAAGTGCGAGAGAGAAAGAAAATCGCATGGCGTTCCCCCGCGACCCTCTGAGAGTGGTTGCACCCTACCCTCACTCGCCTGGGTGTGCGAGAGAGACAGAAAACAGCCAGGCAGCTCGCCTAAGTGTGCGAGAGAGATAGAAAATAGCCAAGCGTCTCGCGTATAAGTGCGAGAGAGAAAGAAAATCGCCAGGCGGGACTTGCGTTGTTTTTCCGGCAAAGCAGGCGCATGGCGTTCCCCCGCGACCCTCTGAGAGCGGTTGCACCCTACCCTCACTCGCCTGGGTGTGCGAGAGAGACAGAAAACAGCCAGGCAGCTCGCCTAAGTGTGCGAGAGAGATAGAAAATAGCCAAGCGTCTCGCGTATAAGTGCGAGAGAGAAAGAAAATCGCCAGGCGGGACTTGCGTTGTTTTTCCGGCAAAGCAGGCGCATGGCGTTCCCCCGCGACCCTCTGAGAGCGGTTGCACCCTACCCTCACTCGCCTGGGTGTGCGAGAGAGACAGAAAACAGCCAGGCAGCTCGCCTAAGTGTGCGAGAGAGATAGAAAATAGCCAAGCGTCTCGCGTATAAGTGCGAGAGAGAAAGAAAATCGCCAGGCGGGACTTGCGTTGTTTTTCCGGCAAAGCAGGCGCATGGCGTTCCCCCGCGACCCTCTGAGAGCGGTTGCACCCTACCCTCACTCGCCTGGGTGTGCGAGAGAGACAGAAAACAGCCAGGCAGCTCGCCTAAGTGTGCGAGAGAGATAGAAAATAGCCAAGCGTCTCGCGTATAAGTGCGAGAGAGAAAGAAAATCGCCAGGCGGGACTTGCGTTGTTTTTCCGGCAAAGCAGGCGCATGGCGTTCCCCCGCGACCCTCTGAGAGCGGTTGCACCCTACCCTCACTCGCCTGGGTGTGCGAGAGAGACAGAAAACAGCCAGGCGCTCGCCTAAGTGTGCGAGAGAGATAGAAAATAGCCAAGCGTCTCGCGTATAAGTGCGAGAGAGAAAGAAAATCGCATGGCGTTCCCCCGCGACCCTCTGAGAGTGGTTGCACCCTACCCTCACTCGCCTGGGTGTGCGAGAGAGACAGAAAACAGCCAGGCAGCTCGCCTAAGTGTGCGAGAGAGATAGAAAATAGCCAAGCGTCTCGCGTATAAGTGCGAGAGAGAAAGAAAATCGCCAGGCGGGACTTGCGTTGTTTTTCCGGCAAAGCAGGCGCATGGCGTTCCCCCGCGACCCTCTGAGAGCGGTTGCACCCTACCCTCACTCGCCTGGGTGTGCGAGAGAGACAGAAAACAGCCAGGCAGCTCGCCTAAGTGTGCGAGAGAGATAGAAAATAGCCAAGCGTCTCGCGTATAAGTGCGAGAGAGAAAGAAAATCGCATGGCGTTCCCCCGCGACCCTCTGAGAGTGGTTGCACCCTACCCTCACTCGCCTGGGTGTGCGAGAGAGACAGAAAACAGCCAGGCAGCTCGCCTAAGTGTGCGAGAGAGATAGAAAATAGCCAAGCGTCTCGCGTATAAGTGCGAGAGAGAAAGAAAATCGCCAGGCGGGACTTGCGTTGTTTTTCCGGCAAAGCAGGCGCATGGCGTTCCCCCGCGACCCTCTGAGAGCGGTTGCACCCTACCCTCACTCGCCTGGGTGTGCGAGAGAGACAGAAAACAGCCAGGCAGCTCGCCTAAGTGTGCGAGAGAGATAGAAAATAGCCAAGCGTCTCGCGTATAAGTGCGAGAGAGAAAGAAAATCGCATGGCGTTCCCCCGCGACCCTCTGAGAGTGGTTGCACCCTACCCTCACTCGCCTGGGTGTGCGAGAGAGACAGAAAACAGCCAGGCAGCTCGCCTAAGTGTGCGAGAGAGATAGAAAATAGCCAAGCGTCTCGCGTATAAGTGCGAGAGAGAAAGAAAATCGCCAGGCGGGACTTGCGTTGTTTTTCCGGCAAAGCAGGCGCATGGCGTTCCCCCGCGACCCTCTGAGAGCGGTTGCACCCTACCCTCACTCGCCTGGGTGTGCGAGAGAGACAGAAAACAGCCAGGCAGCTCGCCTAAGTGTGCGAGAGAGATAGAAAATAGCCAAGCGTCTCGCGTATAAGTGCGAGAGAGAAAGAAAATCGCCAGGCGGGACTTGCGTTGTTTTTCCGGCAAAGCAGGCGCATGGCGTTCCCCCGCGACCCTCTGAGAGCGGTTGCACCCTACCCTCACTCGCCTGGGTGTGCGAGAGAGACAGAAAACAGCCAGGCAGCTCGCCTAAGTGTGCGAGAGAGATAGAAAATAGCCAAGCGTCTCGCGTATAAGTGCGAGAGAGAAAGAAAATCGCATGGCGTTCCCCCGCGACCCTCTGAGAGTGGTTGCACCCTACCCTCACTCGCCTGGGTGTGCGAGAGAGACAGAAAACAGCCAGGCAGCTCGCCTAAGTGTGCGAGAGAGATAGAAAATAGCCAAGCGTCTCGCGTATAAGTGCGAGAGAGAAAGAAAATCGCCAGGCGGGACTTGCGTTGTTTTTCCGGCAAAGCAGGCGCATGGCGTTCCCCCGCGACCCTCTGAGAGCGGTTGCACCCTACCCTCACTCGCCTGGGTGTGCGAGAGAGACAGAAAACAGCCAGGCAGCTCGCCTAAGTGTGCGAGAGAGATAGAAAATAGCCAAGCGTCTCGCGTATAAGTGCGAGAGAGAAAGAAAATCGCCAGGCGGGACTTGCGTTGTTTTTCCGGCAAAGCAGGCGCATGGCGTTCCCCCGCGACCCTCTGAGAGCGGTTGCACCCTACCCTCACTCGCCTGGGTGTGCGAGAGAGACAGAAAACAGCCAGGCAGCTCGCCTAAGTGTGCGAGAGAGATAGAAAATAGCCAAGCGTCTCGCGTATAAGTGCGAGAGAGAAAGAAAATCGCCAGGCGGGACTTGCGTTGTTTTTCCGGCAAAGCAGGCGCATGGCGTTCCCCGCGACCCTCTGAGAGCGGTTGCACCCTACCCTCACTCGCCTGGGTGTGCGAGAGAGACAGAAAACAGCCAGGCAGCTCGCCTAAGTGTGCGAGAGAGATAGAAAATAGCCAAGCGTCTCGCGTATAAGTGCGAGAGAGAAAGAAAATCGCCAGGCGGGACTTGCGTTGTTTTTCCGGCAAAGCAGGCGCATGGCGTTCCCCCGCGACCCTCTGAGAGCGGTTGCACCCTACCCTCACTCGCCTGGGTGTGCGAGAGAGACAGAAAACAGCCAGGCAGCTCGCCTAAGTGTGCGAGAGAGATAGAAAATAGCCAAGCGTCTCGCGTATAAGTGCGAGAGAGAAAGAAAATCGCATGGCGTTCCCCCGCGACCCTCTGAGAGTGGTTGCACCCTACCCTCACTCGCCTGGGTGTGCGAGAGAGACAGAAAACAGCCAGGCAGCTCGCCTAAGTGTGCGAGAGAGATAGAAAATAGCCAAGCGTCTCGCGTATAAGTGCGAGAGAGAAAGAAAATCGCCAGGCGGGACTTGCGTTGTTTTTCCGGCAAAGCAGGCGCATGGCGTTCCCCCGCGACCCTCTGAGAGCGGTTGCACCCTACCCTCACTCGCCTGGGTGTGCGAGAGAGACAGAAAACAGCCAGGCAGCTCGCCTAAGTGTGCGAGAGAGATAGAAAATAGCCAAGCGTCTCGCGTATAAGTGCGAGAGAGAAAGAAAATCGCCAGGCGGGACTTGCGTTGTTTTTCCGGCAAAGCAGGCGCATGGCGTTCCCCCGCGACCCTCTGAGAGCGGTTGCACCCTACCCTCACTCGCCTGGGTGTGCGAGAGAGACAGAAAACAGCCAGGCAGCTCGCCTAAGTGTGCGAGAGAGATAGAAAATAGCCAAGCGTCTCGCGTATAAGTGCGAGAGAGAAAGAAAATCGCATGGCGTTCCCCCGCGACCCTCTGAGAGTGGTTGCACCCTACCCTCACTCGCCTGGGTGTGCGAGAGAGACAGAAAACAGCCAGGCAGCTCGCCTAAGTGTGCGAGAGAGATAGAAAATAGCCAAGCGTCTCGCGTATAAGTGCGAGAGAGAAAGAAAATCGCATGGCGTTCCCCCGCGACCCTCTGAGAGTGGTTGCACCCTACCCTCACTCGCCTGGGTGTGCGAGAGAGACAGAAAACAGCCAGGCAGCTCGCCTAAGTGTGCGAGAGAGATAGAAAATAGCCAAGCGTCTCGCGTATAAGTGCGAGAGAGAAAGAAAATCGC